>NW_018234558.1:68382-81894 GCF_001263595.1 Phalaenopsis equestris
CTAAAGGGGACTCATCTTGAGTTTCCCCCATAGTGACCCCACCTACTAAGTATTTAGAGGTTGATACCAACATGTGGAACTTCAAGTTGAGTAGAGAAGAGTTTGGAATTTCTAGTGGTGAGGGTGCCTTTTCTAGTTTTCTCAGAATAGTTAATATGAAAATCCTATGGCTAGACCTTAGGTTACTAAAGAGGAAAAAACTAAACCTTAACCAAAAGTGACGTCAACAAATGGACCCCCAATAGGTGTGGTGTGCTGGCAAGCACACCGCGCGTATTGGCGCTGACCGAGGAGATCAACAAAAACCAATACAAACTCCTAAGTCAAAGGACCCGAAAGTATGCGTAGAGTTGTGTGTGTGATTTGTTTCTGCTGGGGAATTGGGCAGGTCTGTGTTTAATCAAGTCAAGAAGTAGGGACTCTTGCTGGGGATTGGAGAGTGGATTTTGAGTTATGAAACTTCAAAGATTTTTAAAGGATGGGAGTCAGTATGTAAGTGCTGACCCCGAGGCGGGAATTGAAATTTAGATATCAGATATCAATTTAAAAAGGGAGTGAGAGTTGGAATGTAAGGACCGACCTCGAATGTAATGAATCAGAAATGTAGGACTGAGAATTGAAATGTATGTCAATTCTCAAAAGAGAGTGTCAGAATGTTAGGATCGACGTAGAGTGTAGTGCATCAAAAATATAAAAATGAGAATTGAAATGTATATCAATTCTCTAAAGAGAGTGTCAGAATGTAAGGACCGACCTCTAGTGTAGTGAATCAGAAGTATAGGACTAATTCGGAAATGAGAATTGAAATGTAGGTCAATTCTTAAAAGAGAGTGTCGGAGTGTAAGGACCGACCTCAAATGTAATGAATCAAAAATGTGAAAATGAGAATTAAAATGTATGTCAATTCCCAAAAGAGAGTGTCGGAATGCAAGGATCGACCACAAATGTGATGAATCAGAAATGTAGGACTGATTCGAAAGTGAGAATTGAAATGTAGGTCAATTCTCAAAAGAGAGTGTCGGAATGTAAGGACCGACCTCAAATGTAATGAATCAGAAATGTAGGACTGATTCAGAAATGAGAATTAAAATGTAGGTCAATTCTCAAAAGAGGGTGTCAGAATGTAAGGGCCGACCTCGAATGTAATGAATCAAAAATATAGGACTGATCCAGAAGTGAGAATTGAAATGTAGGTCAATTCTCAAAAGAGGGTGTCGAAACGTAAGGACCGGCCTCAAATGTAATGAATCAGAAATGTAAAAATGAGAATTGAAATGTATATCAATTCTCAAAAGAGAGTGTTGGAATGCAAGGACCGACCTCAAATGTAACGAATCAGAATTGTAGGATTGATTCGGAAGTGAGAATTGAAATGTAGGTCAATTCTCAAAAGACAGATAATAGAGATAATAGTGTTGACTTTACAAAAATGTATCATGTGAAAAAGGTTGATCTTATTGAAGGAGATTTGTAAAGCTTTGTGTGTTTTTCGTGTAAAGTGTGAAATTCTGCTGGGAGTTGCAGAAAGCTAGTGTAGATAATGATGGTTGTGCTGCACGCACAAATAGTAGGAAATTCCGAAAACGAAAACAGAAGAATCCACTCAAAATCCACTCAACAAGTCTATTTTTATTTTCTGATTATTTTTATCTCAATTTAATTTTTCAAAATATGTTTTTTTTATTTTTTCAAATATTTTCATTATAATAAGGTTAATTAAAAAATTTGGACTCGGTCATAGACATTTGGCCACTTAAATAACCCTCAAACAATCAAAGTTTCAAAGCTTCAAATAAAGTAGAGGCAAGCGGCATTGAGCGACATCAGGTTGCGTAATAGGATTTCAGGTATCGTCCATTTAGCGGTAACATGGGCCTTTCACTCTGGAAGTCCACTAACTGGTAGGCTCCTCCTGTGTAGGCCTCCTCAATGACAAATGGTCCCTCCCTAGTTGGCTCTAATTTTTCACCTATTTTGCGGCGTGCAAGAATAGGTCTTTTGAGCATAAGCACGAGGTCACCAACTTTGAATGTCCTTGGGTGGACCAATTGGTCATGGGCTTGTACCATCTTTGCTTGGTAGAGCTCCAAATGTTGTTCAGATTCTAGTTGTTTTCCCTCGAGACTCTCCAGTTCTTCAAGTCTGAGTTTTGTACTTTCTTCCGTTGTGATTTGGTTGGCAACTGTGACTCTAAGAGACGGTGTCATATGGTGGCTGGATTTCTAGCGGTAGCACGACCTCGACCCCAAACACGAGCGCATAGGGTGTACACTGAGTGGAAGTCCTGAAAGTTGTTCGGTAGGCCCACAAGGCTTCTAATAGTTTGTTGTGCCAATCCCTTTTGTTTTCATCCAATTTTTCCTTCAAAATCTGTACTAGTGTCTTGTTGAAAGCTTCGGCTAGACCATTTGCTCTGGGATAGTAAATTGTAGAGTATCTCCAATCTATATCATGTCTTTTGACAAAATTGTTGATCTTTGTGCTTTTGAAAGCTGTCCCATTGTCAGAGATTATTCTTCGCGGTACTCTGAAACAGTAGACGATTTAGCTTTTAAAAACATGAAGGATGTGTTGTGTCATAACCTCACGTAACGGTACTGCTCTTCCCGATTTGGAGAAGTAATTTGTAGCAGCAAGTATAAACTTGTGTCCTCTGGAAGATGGAGGGTCTATCGAACCTATTATATCTGTGCCTCAACACTCGAATGACCACGAGGCAACAGTTGGGTGTAACACATTCAAAGGCTGGTGTAATATCACCCCATGCACTTGGCATTGGTGACATTTTATCTGTGCCTCAACACTCGAATGACCACGAGGCAACAGTTGGGTGTAGCACATTCTTAGGTTGGTGAAATTACTCGAGGCTTTTGATCTTCATTTTCATTTTTGGCCCTGACTGGAAAGGCTGGTGAAATATCACCCCATGCACTTGGCATTGGTGACATTTTCTGGCTGTATGAATGCAATCGGACAATACTTTGACAATATTCTGTGGCTCGGCTCTGTTCAAATGTCGTAGCCACATCTGGTCGAATGATCTTCTGTAGAGAACATTTCCTACCAAGGCGTAATACATAGCCCTCCTTGTGATGTGGTGCGCCTCAGACTTATCTTCTAGAAGCTTTCCAGTATGCAAGTATTCCATTAACAGCTTGCGCCAATCTTTGTTGATGTCTGCAACTATATTTATTATTTCTTCTTTTCCATGCTTGTGTAGAGTTTTGAAGTCATTTTGAGACAAGACTCGTCTTCCTTGCACCGCGACTTCAATGGAATCCTCCGGGGGTGATGGAATCCTCCAGGGGACACGCCATTTCTTTAGTGAGTTTTGCTAGAGCGTTGATATGGGCATTATCTCCCTGAGGAATCTGATAGAAAGTCACCTCAGGAATCTACTCCAGGAGCTTCATTATGTATCGGTTATATTCTGCTAGTCTTAGTTTCAGAATTTTGTATTGTCCGACGACTTGCTCGATGGCAAGTTGAGAGTCGCCATAAATGGCAATGTTTGTTATATCCATTGAGATTGTCATTTCCAATCTGGTGATAAAAGCTTCGTATTCTACTTCATTGTTGGTGCACAGCTCTGTCAGGTGGTATGAGAACCTCAACATACCCTTATATGGCGTAATAAAGATCAAACCGATCCCTGCTTTGCCTGGTATAACTGTGTCTGATCCTTTCTCTTTTCTAGCCGACAAAGTGCCATCAAAGTACATCTCCCAGTGTTGCGCACTAGAGAATTCCATTTGTAGTATTTGCTCATCTGGTAACTCATCATTGAGAGGACTCAGCTGGCAGTGGGTGTGCAGCGAGAAAATTTGCTAGTATCTGTCCCTTGATAGCACGAAGGGGAACAAAAGTTATATCAAATTGCAATAAGATCATTAACCATCTTGTTAAACGTCTGGAGAGTGTTGGTCGGGTCATAAGATATTGAATGGATTAACTTTTGAAATTAGGGTGATCTTATAAGAAAGCATGTAATGTCTAAGGTTTTGGGCGGCAAAAATTAACGCCAGACAATGTTCTCAATAGGTGGATACCTTATCTCTGTCGGTATTAGACGACAACTCAAGTAGTAGAGTGCATTTTCTTTACCCTCACCAGTGACATGGGCTAAGAGGGCTCAGAGAGAGTCACCTAAAGCAGCGGTATAAAGTATCAACGGTTTCCCTGGGAGGAGGTGTCATTAAATATTGTTTAACATCCTTGAAAGCCCGCTGACATTTCTCTTCCCAAATAAATTTGGTGTCCTTTTTAATTAATGTCGAGAAAGGCTGACACCTACCTGAGAGATTAGAAATAAAGCGTCTCAGATATGCCAACTTCCCCTGGAAGGAACGTAGTTGTTTCAAGATTTTAGGGGGAGGCATTTCCAAGATAGCTTTAATCCGGGTTGATCTCGATTCCCCGATGACGGACAACGAATCCTAGAAATTTCTCGGAAGTAACGTCAAAGGCGCACTTTAAGGGATTCATTTTAAGGTCATATCGTTGTAACTGTTCAAACACGATCCTCAAATCATACAAATAGTCTATTTTTTTTTTTACTTTTGCTGACCAAATCATCCCCGTAGCATTTTTCTTGGTTGTGAATAAGGTCATCAAAAATCTTTGTCATTGCACGCTGATATGTTGCTCCGGCATTCTTTAGGCCGAAAGACATAATTGTGTAGAAGAAAATTCCAATCAGTGTTCTGAAAACTGTAAGTGCTCCATCCTCGGGAGCCATCTTGATTTGGTTGTATCCGAATGATCCATCAATGAAGGAGAAAATTTAATGTGTTGAAGCGATATCCACCATCATCTATGGTATAGGTAGTGGAAACTCTTCTTTTGGACATGCTTTCTTTTGGACATGCTTCTTTTGGACATGCTTTGTTCAAATCCCTAAAGTAGACACAGACACATATATGTCCATTTTTCTTCTCAACAGGTACAGTATTGGCTAACCGCATGGGGTATTGCTCCTCTTTCACAAAGTTGGCGTCTATCAATTTCTTTGCCTCGGCGATGACTTATTGTTCTATTTCAAGGCGCATTCTCCTGGGAGCTTGTTTTACTGGGGTTATATTCTTGTCCACCCCAAGTTTATGGACTACAACCTCTGCTGACAGTCCCGACATTTCATTGTAGCTCCATGCAAATCAATCTTTGAATTCTGTTAATAGTTTGATCAATTCTGCAGATTCTTCGTCATCAAGTAGAGAACTTACAAATATAGATCGGGGTTTTTCATCAGTCCCGAGGTTAATCTATTTTAATTCATCAATGGTAGATTTAATTTCCTCCTCAAATTTAGGCGCAACATCTTCTATTAGTTGATCAGTAGAGTCATCCTCTACAGCGAGGCAATCATCTTCTGACTCACTAGTAACAACCATTAATAATTTAGAATCATTGACTGGCCCAATTGTGCCAAATCCGAGACCTTCTTTTGAATTTGAAGTTCAACATTTAGCATTCCATAGTTTTTCAAAAAGTTGAAATTTATCTTTTGGCATTTGTTTCGGTAAGTGTCCCTGTTGACTTAACTTTTGACCACAATGCGAGAAGTAACCAAAAGGCAATTTCATTAATTCATTAGAATCAACATCCAAATTTACATGTTTTTCAAGCTCAATAGAGGTAGAAGCACGGTAAAATTTAATCGGCTTTGTACAATCGGCTTTACGGTAAAATTTAATCGGCTTTGTACCAACACTACGGACTTCCTTGACCGCTAAACTCTCAACCTTTTACGGGAGAATCGGAGTAAGGGTCATAGTATTTTTTTATCATTAAAAATTTATCCGATCATACATTGTTTCATATTCATTTTTCTCTGTATCTTCTAGAGATATCTCATACTGAGTTCTTTTCTGCTTTGTCATCATTATCTTATCTTCAGAACTGTCTTCATCATCAATGTTGATGGTTGGCCTAGTTCATTCAACAATTAAATTGATCCAGTTAAATTGATATTTCCTCGCCTGCATCCCCGGCCTCGATCTTGGGTGCGTGAACTAGAAGAACCTCCACCAACTCGTTGTAAGAGAGCGGTAGAGGGTTGTTGAAGTGGAGTTGTATGGCCTCCTCTTTGTGATTCTTCTGAATTTTCATCTTTGTTTGTCAAAACCTCACACAAGAAGACAGTCTTCTTTGGAGGCACGTAGTAGGCAGCATTTTTATGGATACCAACTTCATGCACTGAAAATGGTTGCAGGTCTCCCTTAATGCAATTCTCTTGACCATCTTTGCGGTATTTGATGCACTGGTGAAGCATATTGTGCTCATGAATCCATGGTCGACTGAATAGAGCATTAAGAGAGGTCTCGACGTCGATGATATGAAATTTAGCGGTTGTTACGAGTTCTCCAACCTTCATAAGTAATGTTATTGATCTGAGGGCTCTTTCTCCCTTTTGGTTGAATCCTCTTAACATCATCTTATCGGTCGTAAGCTCTTGAGTCAATATCAAAATAGGCCAATGTCTGTAGGCTCATCAAGTTAAGGGATGCTCCAGGATCCACTAAAACTTTAAATAACACAAATTTGCCAATGTTGGCGGAGATGTAGAGCGGACGGTTATGGTCAGCGGTACCGAGCAGCAAGTCATCATTTGTGAAGGTTACTCCTAACTGTTCTCTTAACGAGCAAACTTCATCTAAGGATGTGCTAGTCAACTGAGCTAAGCAAATTTCAGGATCAAGCAAAGCTGTAACCAGAGACTCTCTCATCTCCTTTGTCAGGATCAGAGCATCGTAGATGCTTAGTCGGGCAGGCAACTTCCTAAGATGAGCTAGCAGGTTGTAGTCTACTTTGTATGATCCTCCAATTTTATCTTGATCATGTGGTTCTTCCACTGGTGGAGGTGGGGGTATCTCTTCTCGAGTCATTATCTGTTTTCCTTTATCTATTGGAGCTATTCTTGGTGAAAACAATTTTTTGCTCCTTAAGTTAACTTCTGTGACTTCTTCTTTTTGAGATATCATTGTGGAATATTCTGGTGTCTTTTCCTCTTCGTCGGAAAGATCTATGTTAATGGCAAGTGGTGTACCATGATGCTCGAGAACTGGCTCTTCGTTATTGGTGCTGTCATAAGAGGTATCATTGATGTCTTTCTTGGACTTGACAACGAGCTCATCAGACTCGAGTATAATTTGAGGATAATTTTGGGGATCAAGATCGGAGCTAGATTGGTTATAATTAGTTATGATATCACCTTGAACAGTCAAAATGTAGCTGAAATCACAACCATTACATTCATAAGACCCCGGAGGGACAAAAAGATAATCATACAAAGTCAAATAATCAAGGATTTTCTTCCCCAAATTTGAGATAACCAATCTAGTAGAGGTAGCTCCTATCCTACCCCCCGTGCTATCAATCTTGTAGCTCCTATCCTACCCCCTATCCTACCCCCCGTGCTATCAATCTTGGCAGTGATTCTTTTCTTCTTCTTCTTTATCCTTGACGATGATTGACCTCCTCGTGAAACCTTCATCTCGGGCTCGGTATGTTGCGGACTCTGAAAAGAGGCTTGTTTTGATGCAGACTGGATCTTGTTCAGTATCTTCTTGGATGATCTGCTCAATACCTGTTTCCATCCTTCTTCAGTATTCATTGAAGCTTGTTTCCATGAACCCTGTATTTGATTAAGGCCCCTCCTCTTGAGTTCATCCCAAGTTGTACTCCATCCATTTATTCCAACATACAGATCAATTAGGGAGATTAACTCAGCCGAAATCATGCTTATGGAACCTTTTTCAGGTTCTCTCAAATACTCTTTCGGGATTGTTATGTTCTCTTTCTTGAGGTTTCTCTCGAGCCATTCTTTAAAGACAAAGCACTTGTCCATAGTGTGCCCAAGCAACCGGTGGTATGGGCAATAATTTGGTTCATTCTTCTTATTCACCTCTTCGGGTTTCTTTGGTTCAGGTAGTTTGAATTATGGTTTCTTATGGTTTCTTCATCAGGCTTTAAGTACGGCTTCATCCTTGAAAGAATACACAACTTTCTGTCGCTCTAACAGGGATATTCCTTTACCCGCTTTTCGAGGTGATCCCTTTTGAGAAGGCCGTTGGTTTGATTGACTGTTTTGTTTCTGAGAGTACTGGGATGAAGACTGGAGTTGTTCTTCTGCACATATTTTGATCAGCTGCTTTCCTTTGTCGATAATCGCAACTACTCTTAATTTATTTTCAAACACTCCGGTCACCTTAGCCTTTTCATGTGGCTCCATGTGCTTCATTTCTTCTTGAAGACTGTTGGCTTTACTGAGTAGCTTCTCGAAGGATTTGATGGTGAGTCCATTAAGCATGATTGCTACTGGCCCATGAATTCTCTTGAGTAGAATCTAAATCTCTTGATGTTTCTGTAGCTGAGGTTCACATTTCATGCTAAGATTTCTCCACCTCAATATATAGTTTGTCAAAGTTTCGTTGGGCTTTTGCTTCCCCATCATGAGCTCTCCAATAGACACATGATGTTGCGTCCCGACAAATCTTTTCACAAATAACTGTTCCAACTCAGAAAATATTTTAACTGACCCATTAGGCAAGTCAGCGTACCAGTCAAAAGCAATCCCTGACAAGCTGCTGACGAACTGCTGACAGAGTAGGGCCTCATTTTTCCTCGTATTGCCACAGCTGGCTCGGAAATGCGCTATATGTTGTCTGGGATTTCCAGTCCCATCAAATATCTTGAAGTTTGGGGCCACAAAACCCTTGGGAAAAGGCACGACATCAAACTCCTCCGGGTAAAGTCTACCCTTCAAAATTGATGCACCACCCTTGGATTGAGCTAAGGCATCCCGTACTTGTTCAACCATTTGCTTCTTTTCGGGCATGGAACCTGATGGAGAATCATTCTTTGGTTGTTCATCTTTACCTGCTGAAGCAGTCTCTCTTCTTTTATCTGTGATGTGTATGATTTCTGGCTGATTAATCTCTGGAGAAGCCAATTTTGGTGCTTGTGATTGCTTTGGATGGTGGCCATGGTGGTCATAGCTATAGTCATCTCTTCTATTTTTTTCTCCAGTAGACTGACTTGCTCATCCCTTAGGAGGATAACCCTGCGCACCCCAGAATGGTGGCCATGGCGGTCATAGTTGCAGTTATCTCTTCTATTCTTTTTTCCAGTAGGCTGACTTGCTCATCCCTTAAGAAGATAAACCTACGCAACTCATCTACGACGTTCTCTTCGGTGTGAGGTTGAGCCTCACGCGCAGATGTGGTAGCTCTGGTTTCGATCACACCTTTCAACTTTCTTCTCAATTATTGATTCCTTGATTGCTTTAAGATCTGAAGGACCTTGGTGGATATTCTCTACTTGTTCCTCCATCTCGTTGGCTATTGTTACGACAATGTCAGATATTTCAGATCCTGGTTTTACTTCCTATCCTGCAGGCTCACTGAATTGTATCAGTGCAGCGACCTTGATTACCCATACCCTCCTCTTTTTTGACGATGATGTCTTAGGACGGGGTGTCTTAGTAGAGACAGCAGTATGTCAAGGGAAGGTATGCTCCCCTTGGTGTAGACTGACTATAGTGTCACAGTGTCAGGTAATCGCTTTATCTTCATCTCTGAGATTGCAGGGATGGCGGGTAAGATCTTCGGACCCATTCTCGACTTAACCGGTTGACGGCCTGAGGTCTTGGTGGCAGTATGATCAGTAGTAATCACTGTGGTATCAACTCGGCTCTCTAAGCGAAGCCAAACGGGAATGCGAGTAGGCGGTGCTCCAATTTTTTTTCCGTTCTTACGGGATTGTCTGGCGGATTTGGCGCCTTTCAAAATTTCCTTCTTCATGCAAGGAGAAATTGTATCTCCCACTTGTTTAAGTAACTTGCTAACCGATCATCTTTCTCAATCATATTTCTTTGGTAGCAAGCCTTCTGAAAACTGTGCTAACTTTAGTGATAGGAGTGAACTTTTTTCTCTCATTACTCTGTCCATGAAGTGACGATAGTGCAGCAGCGATCCTCTGAATACTCTCAATCCCTTGGTATCTGCCAGAGGATAAAATCTACTTCCTCGCAGGAGTGGATAAATATCCGGTAATACTTCTTCAACTTGATGAGGCTCCTCCTCAACGGGTGTCTCCTTAGGAGTGTGGGATTTGATGGCACTTTGAACTTTTCTGTTACAGTTCCTCCTTTGAGTTTGGGTCAATGGTACAATCCTCGAACTTGATCCGATTTCAAACATGGGTGGTGGGACGGTTAATCCCTCAGTTGGATCTTCAGCAATCATTATTTCCATCCCCTTAACAGCAACGGGGATAGCAGGTTTGGTGGGTGCCTTGAAGGCAGCATATTTAGCCTTCTTGCAGGCAGGGAAGTCTTGAAGGCAGTTCAAACTGACATCTACAGACGGTTCCTGTATTTTCAGAGCAACGCTCTTCATTACCATGAATGGGGCTTTCCCGAGGATGACCTCAAAATCTTCAGATCCAGCTCCAAACTTGGTGGTGGGAGCGATGTTATGGGCGCTGTTGTCCATTGGCAGGTTGCAGGAAAAGGTCAGCGTTGGGTAGGCCATTGCAGCAGGCTTTAAAACAGAAAGTCCTAGGGTTAGCTATATGGCCAAAAACCTCGTAATCTCTTATGCAAGCACTGAAAATAGAGGTTCATCTGTAAACCGGGCGGGTCTTAGTTTATGGGTATTCTTAACATCTTTGTTTAAAAAAGTGTAAAATTTAATTAATAGAAGAAAATTTCAAAGTGCACGCAGCACAACATGATTTGGTTTAACTTGCGGAATAGCAAATCAACTTTGGAAGAGGGATGTGAAGAATTTTAGGACCTAGTGCGGGACCCAATTAGTGGCAGAAAATGCCTAGGTGGAACTAGTCCACCAACACACCTATTGGGGATCTAACCCCATATAAAAATTTAAAGAGTTCTTAATGGTCTTCTAAACTCCTATGTTCAAAGATGGTTGAACAGCTAGTGCTGAAGTCCAAGTAGTTGACCATACCTTCCCAAGACATAAATGGATAAAGTATGCCAACGGAAGAAGGGTAATTTGGTCCAAGAGGGGTATGGACACATTAACGATGTGTGGAGTTGATATTTCTTGATTTGTATGGAGAGAAAAGCTTGTCCCCATTGGAGTCACCATAAGTTGTCGGCGTTATTTCGGGGGTTAGTTTGTGGGGAGTTGCCCGTAAGATGTTGTCGGTCGCCGGAATTGAAATCCCATCGCCCGCTTTGGAAGGACGTTGAAGTATTAAATCAAACGGACCCCATATTTTCCATAGTTTAAAATGAAAGAGCACTGTACCTCAAATTCTGTATCTATCCCGAAGGATAAACACAAGACTTGAGGATGAGACTCGATCAAATAAACTAAGGAAAGTATGACGTCCGTTGGTCTGCAAAACGTTTGTATTTGCCGACAAGTTCCCATATTTAATATAAAAGACTAAATAGGGTTTATATTAAGTTGGGTTCGGGCATGCTTCCTATAAGGGCAACCCCCTCTAGTTAATTACATCTTAACTGACCAAAGTCACTTAAGAAGACTCTCGATAAAAAATAGGAAATATTATCTTCTAAAAGTTTCAAGGGGTTGGACTCTTCAATGAGATCGGACGTAGAGGTGTGAAAGGGGATTGGTTCAAATTTGGAACATTTTATTATAGAATCTAAAGGAGGAAGGGATGTCAGGGATCCAGAGGCGAACCTCGGTGACTTCCCAAGCTATCCTAATGTTTGGCTTAAATTTGGAGGAGGAAAATTTAAGTGTTCATCCTGCAAATTTTGTTAATTAGAGCTTCTATTCGTGTGAAACAATCGCCCAAATGGCCTGGAATATATGAGAATTTAGGTCGTGACAAATGACACCCTCGGAATACTAAGACGAGTTAGGGATTATATTGTATAACAGGGCTATGCAAAGGCCTAAAGATATGGGGAGGCTTTACGTTGCATAAGCAAGCAACCTTGAAGTCATATGGCTTTGTTGTTTAAGTCTAATGAAGGAAGATTGGTTTAGTTGGGGAAGACGGGTTTTGCTGTTGAAGATGGTTGTGCTGCCCACCATGCTAGCTCCAAGTTCTTTGCCGCGATGAGTTTGATTTTTCTAATGTGTCAAGTTATAGTGTCAAATCAGTTGGCTCTATGGTTGAAGTTCTTTAAATTTCATGAGGGCATATTAAAGTTGATTAGAGCGACACCGGTTAGAATCCTACGGTTCCCTCGTTCCGGCACCACTATTTTCTATTGGATTCACATAGTCAAAATGAACTTACTAAACTCAACTTAATGAGTTCCATAATTTCATTTAGACCGTGGGAAACCTCGTTAGCAACCGTAGGTTACTTCCTCCGAAGGAATCCAAATCATCTGATAAAGACATCTTAATTTAGTTGAAGTTGTAGTTTTGTGTGATGTTTGTGATTAAATTTTGAGTTGTTTATATTTTGAATCTTCTGGTGGTGAATTTTATCTTGGTTGATTTTAATTTTGGTTTTGGTTTTCATGCGAGTTTATGTTATTATAAAACATGTAGGTAAATGCAAGTATGAAAAGAAATAATGTAAGCATAAAACATGCAAGGAAAAGGCACAAGAAAAATGGTACTATAAATTGTAACAGCGTACCTGACGAGTCTTCTTGTTCCACCATCTGAAACTTAAAAATGCATCTAAGGGCATTTATGAAGAGTAGGAAAATTAAAGTCCTGGTGGTTTTCCTAACTATATGTTGTATTTTGTGAGCCCTTAAATGTTTAATTAAGGATGATTTCATTAAGCGAAGTATATTAAGTTTAATAGACCTCTGAGGTATCCAACAAGTTAAAAGGAGGAAGCAGGTCCATGCCTCCCTCTCACCAACTGGTGAAAAGCCTTGAGTTCATTTAAACTTATTATGTTGCTTAATGGTTCATCCTATGAATACTTCTAATGCTCGGTGAACATTGATGTCTCAATTATCGCTAAGAAAGGGGTAATTATCATTTATCATTTAATTTGAAAATTATGTGAGTGAATTTCCTTAAAGGGCAAGTTGGTGTAACCTAAACACTTAGCCAATTATTTTAATTAGACTTTGTAGTGTTTCAAGGATGTTTGATTATGTTATGTTTATTTCTCTAATCCTCATTTATTCAATTTTGATTTGGCCTAAGTCACCACTAAGCCTTTAAGACCTGGGTGAGTGTCTTAATTAGTTTAGAAAATGTTAAGCTTTAAGTGGTCAGGATTTGTGATTTGAATTTTACTTGAGAATCAAGATAGGGGCATTAAATTGATTAATTATTGACATCGAAAGTGATACCCTTAAGTCCAGGAGCATTTAATTTTAATAAACTTCCAAATTTTTAATGATTTCGAAATTTATTAACTAATATATTCAATTAAGAAAGTGAGATTGGTTTCTACCAATTAATCCCTTGTGTTTCAAACATCAAATAAATTGATTAAGATCAGAGGTTACCCATTTCCCTCCTTAAATTGGGCCTAAATGTTAATTTAGGCTAATTTTTCAAAATTACACATTTGCCCCTAAGGCTCTAA
>NW_018234558.1:81978-92775 GCF_001263595.1 Phalaenopsis equestris
TATGATTTTTCAAAATTTAATTTAATTTATATAATCATTTTCATGCAGAAATAAGATTTTTCAAAGAAAATTACTAACTTGACGAAGGTAAATTGTAATCCTTTGAAATTATTAATGGAGGTAGACCTAGACCAGAGAAGCCTTTCGACAAAATTTCATGATTTTTTGAATTCTCTGTGATTTATCAGAATTATTTTAAGTTCTGGGAAATTCTAGGGTATTTATTAAATATAAAATATTTTAAACGGGGAAAATTAAGTTTTGTATTTTTGAAAATCCTCCTTGAGGTTAGAAAACCCAGAGAAGCAAATTTCATATTTTTCTGGTTTTTCTTTGATTTATTGGAATTATTTTAGTGAAAATCCATTTTTAGCCTATAAAAATTATTTTAAGCTTAAAAATTATTTTTAAGCTTTGAATAAAAATTATTTTTAAGCTTTGAAACTCAATATCTTTATTTAGAAAATCAAGAAAAACTTTCAAATTATTCTTAAGTGATTAAGAAGCAATTTAGAACATTTCCATGAGTTTGATTAATTTTATGATTTTTATGAATTTTTAATTATTTAAATATTTAAAATAGGCTAAAAATGAAGTTTTTATTCTAAATATTATTTTCTTTTTATAAAATATCCCTAATCATATAGAACTCAAAAAACTAAGTTTCATAATTTTTTGAGTTATATTTTGATATTTAAAAATCATTTAAGTGTCAAAAGTGGTATTTATGTCAAAAGTGGTGCTTATCTTTAAAAATCAACTTAAATTATCAAATGAACTCAAAATATTTTGAACTTTTTAAAGTGAGTTCTCTGGATCATAAACCATAGCGGAGTTCAAAAACCAAGTCATTTAAATGCTTATATTTTCCAAAATCAATTATCTTATTGATTTAGTGTCTGTAAAATTTAAGTGTATTTTAAATGACTTGACCCATGAAATTATTTCCACAAGCTTCTTTAGTCATAGTGGACCTTCCAAAAATTTTTTAAGAATTTTCTAATCAATATGCTAATTTCCACGACTATTTTAAGGAAATAATGTGCATGATCTTGAAAAATATGGATCTCTGTATAAAAACCTCCTCTGACTTTCGAAAAATCATAGCATATTTCCCTTGACAGAGGCTACAACATGCCAAAATTTGAAGCCAAGGTGATGTATCAATATGCATGGACAATTAAATTATTTCAAACAGTGTTTGATTAATTAAAAATATTTTATGCATCAAATGGACTTGAAATTTATTCAACATTGTTCTCCTTTATTCACTGAGCAAGAGGGTATTTTTATTTTTATTTTGTTATTTTTCTACACAGATTTATGGATTTTTTAAGTTAGGGGTATTTAAATAAATAGAAAAATACCCTATTTTTCTATTTAAACAACCGCGCGTGCCACCTGAACCTACGATGGCTCCGAAGGAATGCGTGGCGTGCTTTGGTTGGACATCGCCATCCACGTAGCTGCTGACTCGACCCACTGTTTATGTCCCGAAGCGTCGTCCAGCTCGATCTCCCTCATCCATTTGATACACGCTTGATCAAACGACTCCCCATCATCATCCTCGATAGAATGATCTCGTGATCATCCACACTAAATCCCTAAGATCTTAGCCTAGACTCCACCAAATCATCTCGGTTTTGATTCTATGGACTCTTCTAAGTGAGATGAACACATCCATACGGTAATCAATCAATCAAATTAACTCTAAGTAAATGAAGAATCAAAATAGGCTCGGGATGAGGTGAGGTTTTATACCTTTGCTCTGAGAAGTGAACCTTCGATCAGAGGGTCTTGGCACTTTCGTTATGATCCAAAGAGGCTAGGGATTGATTCCCTGGTCTTGGTGTAAGGCCTAGGTATGAATTCGCTTACGGCCGAATTTGGGTGTTGGTCTAGAGCTACGTTAGAGGCTTTGTGGCAGGGGGATTTTATGGGGCTTTAGCTTCTTTTCACCTTTGTGAAGGTGTGGGTAGAATTAATTTGAGTTTGGGTGGACTGTGGAGGTGTATTGGGTTCTGTCCTCGTTTCCGGTAAGGTTTTAAGCTCAAAATTGAGCTCTGACAATGGGAATTGGTGAGGGAAAATGGTTGGAATGCACTGAGGAGATCTTAGCGAAGCTCTGTGAGAATTTTGGAGAAGCCTCACAATGGAAATTACAGCAATTAGTTTAACGGCCATGGAGGTGTCCTTTTATAAAAATGGGGTTATGGTGGCTGTCATGGCCAATTAGGATCGGCCGGTCGGCCAGGGGGAAGTGGGTACGAGCTCAGGGAACCCAGGGGAATATGTCACAGCAATTTAGTGCAATAATACCTAATTTTGGTAAAGGTATCTTAAGCACATGCATTTTTGGGAATAATATCAATTGATTTGGGGGATCTTTGGTCAACCCAGGGGAATATGTCACAGCAATTTAGTGCAATAATACCTAATTTTTGTAAGGATATCTTAAGCACATGTATTTTTGGAAATAATATCCCTTGATTTGGGGGACCTTTGGTCCATGGCTTGAATTAAGTGGTTTCATGGTGTTAGTCTGGACTGCTAAGTCCAACTAATGGCTGTGATTGAGTTAATTTGGTGACTTTAGGGTGGTTAGGTCACATTTAGTGCATGGGTCCATGTGGGTGCAAAAGACCAAAAATTGGGTCTGGGCTTGGTTATCCATGTCAATTGGCCCAATTAATTATTTTATTTGGTGTAGATGATCATAAGGAAAAACTTTGGGGAACAATGGAAGTGGTTTTGAGTTCAATTGAAGGGTCAATTGGAGGGAATTTTCAACTTTAATCAATTTGGTCATGTTGGGCTAGGCTTGGGTCTAGCTTGGGTTAGCCTTAAGCTAAGTCCAAATTGATTATTGTAAATGGTCAATAAGGACCTCATGAAGAGTTTGCAACATGAATTGGATGCCAATTTGGAGGTTAAGGATATCAATTTGGTGAAATTTGGGGACTTAGCCAATTTGGGACTAAATTTGGGAATTTTGGGTTTAGGCCAAAATCAAATGGATCTGAGACTTTACCAAGGCCAATTGAAGGTTGATTTTGATGTATAGGAATGTTACCAAGATTTTTCAACATTAATTGGGGCCAATTGACTAGGCTATGGGTTCAATTTGGTGAGATTAGGTTATGTGGCCAAAATTGGGATTTTAACCTAACTCAAAATTGGGCTCAAATCATGGGCCAATCAGGCTTGGATTTGGTTTAGTTTAGTCATATCAAAAGTGAATTTGAGTTTAGGTTTGAAATTGGGGTCGCCAATCTGGCTTGGATTTGGTTTATTTTTGTCATATCAAAAGTGAATTTGAGTTTAGGATTGAAATTGAGGTCAATTGAGATCAAACTGATGGAAATTTGAGTTGGATTTGGGGAAATTTGGGTCTTTAAAGGCAAATTTGAGAATTTTGGTTAAAGATGATTAAATTGGCCAAATTGGGTCATGTGGTAGTTGTGAGAAATAAAAGTGGGAATATTTGGGATTTATTGAGATTTTCTGGGAATTTTTGGAATTTTTGTGATTTTGGGCTATGGAGGTGTATTTTGGTAATTTGGCCATCTTTGGAGATTTTGGGTAATTTTGGATAATTTGGAGGTTTTCAAAAGGTGTGAAATGAATTTTGATCAAATTTGGGTATTTTGGGTAAACTTGGGAATTTCGGCAAAGTTTAGGTTTTGAACAATGTTTAGGTAATTTGGGGTGCTCAGGGGGCAAACGGGTAGGTTGGGTATCTTGGTAGAGTTGGAGTGCCAACTACCATCAATAAACCATGGATAAATGGAAACCCAATTTTGGGTCCTCTATGTAGTGGTCTTAGCTAGACCATAGCCCTAGGGCTAGTAGGTTTAGGGGACCATCTACACGAGTATCCCAAAAGATCAAGGGACCTAGGCTGTGCACATAAGTGTAGTGAGTGCCTCAACTTCATAACAACACTCAGGGTCAACCCTAAGGTCCAGCAGTCCTAAGGGTGACTCATCTTGAGTTTCCCCCATAGTGACCCCACCTACTAAGTATTTAGAGGTTGAGACCAACATCTAGAACTTTAAGTTGAGTAGAGAAGAGTTTGGAATTTCTAGTGGTGAGGGTGCCTTTTCTAATTTTCTAAGAATAGTCAATAGGAAAATCCTATGGCTAGACCTTAGGCTACTAAAGAGGAAAAAAACTAAACCTCAACCAAAAGTGAGGTCAACATCCAACAATCAAAAAAATTCTACTTATAAACCTTATTACCCTACAGGGTTTAACAACAATTTGCAGAGTAAGAAGAAGAAAATGTCAATGCAAGAATTATTATTACAAATGTAAAGTCAATTACAAAGCAAAGGTGATGCAATTAGATACATAGAAAATCAATTTGGATGTATTGTTACTACACTTAGCAATAGACCTCTAGTAACTTTTCTTAGTAATGTTAAAGTTAATCTTAAATATTAAAACAATAAGAAAATTAAGTTTATTCAATTGAAAAGTGGAAAAAAATTAGAAACAAAAGTTCAAAAAGAAGTTGAAGCTGAAGTTGAGAAAGAAGGGGTGGAGATTGAAATATCCACTTAAGATTTTTTACTTTCAGTCAGAATATCCTATCAAACCAATGAGAATTACTGTAGAAAAACCACCACCTCCATTTCCTCATAGATTGAATCAAAACAAAAGATAACCAGATTACAAAATTATTAGAAATTTTGAGGAAATTGACTGTAAAAATTCCATTTGTTTAAGCTCTGGAACAAATACCAAGCTATGTAAAGTTTAGGGAGGATATACTTAATAAAAAAAGGATGTTTACATATAATGAAATTGTTGCACTTAATGAGGAGTGTAGTACAATAATTCAAAAAAAGTTTCCTAAAATACATAATGATCCTAGTATTTTTACTATTCATTATACTATTGTCGAAAGATTGTTTGGAAAAGCTTTATGTTACTTAGGAGCTAGTATTAATCTGTAGTACAATAATTCAAAAAAAGTTTCCTAAAAAACATAATGATCCTAGTATTTTTACTATTCATTGTGCTATTATCGAAAGATTGTTTGGAAAAGCTTTATGTTACTTAGGAGCTATTACTAATCTTATGCCTCAAATAATTTTCAGAAGGTTGGGCTTAGGAGAAATTTCACCTACTACTGTAGCTCCTCACTTAGTTGATCATTCGATTACCTATCCTAAAGGAGTTATAGAAGTTGTTTTGGTACAAGTTGATAAATTTATCTTTCCTGTTGATTTTGTTGTGTTAGATATGGAGGAAGTTAAATAAATTATGGTCATCTTAGGAAGACCATTTCTTGTCACTAGAAGATCATTAATAGATGTGCCTAAAGGATAATTGACGATGAGAGTTAGCGATCAAGAGGTCACATTTAATTCTGCAAAGTCAATGAGATATCCATCAGAAGGAAGAGAGGATGAATGCTTCATAATGGAAATTAATGACTTTTTAAGTAATGAATATTTCATAAATACAATTGAAAAGAAAAATGAAGAAGAATTATTGGTGTATGAGATTGAGGATATAGTTCAAGATGAATCTGTGGAAGCGAGTAATGAAGAATTTGATTATGTTCAGGAACAACTTGAATTGTTATATCCTTCCAATAATAATAAAAATTTGACTTCTTTGATTATATAACCTCTTGAACTGCAAATGAAAACACTTCTTACACATTTAAAATATGCCTTTTTAGGATATTTATCAACATTACATGTTATCGTATCCTCAAAATTAAATGACAAATAAGACCAAAAGTTGTTGGAAACTTTAATAAGATATGAGAAAGCCTTTGGATGGACATTAGTTGATATTAAAAGAATTAGTCTTTCTATTTGTGTGCACATAATTTTTTTGGAAGAACATCATTAACCAAAAGCTGATCCTCAAAGGAGATTGAAAACAATGATGAAAGTAGCTGTTAAGAAAGAGATTTGGAAATGGTTAGATGAGGGAAAAATATATCCTATTCCAGAAAGTGCTTGCGTGAGTCCAATTCACTGTGTTCCTAAGAAAGGAGGTGGGACTGCTGTGATAAATTTGAATAATGAATTAATACAAATAAGATAAGTCACATGATGACTAATTTTCATAGATTATCAAAAATTAAATTTGACCACCAGAAAAGATCACTTTTCTTTACCTTTTTTGGAACAGATGCTGGATAAGGTAGCTACGCACAATTATTTTGCTTTTTAGATGGATATATCGGCTATCATTAAATACTTATTGTTCTACAAAATTAAGAGAAGACAATGTTTACTAGTTCTTATGAAACTTTTACTTTTCAGCAAATGTTCTTTGGATTATGTAACGCGCCTGTAATATTTCAAAGATGTATGATGTCAGTTTTCAGTAATCTAATTGAAAAATGAATAGAAGTCTTTATGGATGATTTTATATGTTTAGAACTTCAATTGAAATATTTCTAAATCATTTAGATAAAGTTATAAATTAATGTGAAAAGTTAAATTTAGTATTAAACTATGAAAAAATGTTAATTTATGGTTGCAGGAGGAATTATGCTTGAGCTAAAAATTTTAGAACATGGCATAGAAGTAGATTTGGCAAAAAATAAGGTTATATCTAACCTAACTCCACCTATTACTATAAGAGGAGTTAGAAGTTTTTTATGACATGCTAGTTTTTACAGGAAATATATTCGATAATTTTCAAAGATTACAAAGCCTTTTGGCCAACTTCTAGGAAAAGATACAATATTTGATTTCAATCAAGAGTGCCTTAATGCATTTGAAACATTGAAGGAAAAAACTAAGCACTAATCCTATAATTGTTTCAACTGATTGGGAAAAATCGTTCGAGCTACTGTGTGATGCAAGTGATTATGCAATTAGAGCTGTTTTAGGATAGTGATATGACAAGATTTTTAAAGTATTATATTATGTTTGTAAAACTCTCAATGATGCTCAAGTTAATTATAACACAATTGAAAGGGAGTACTAGCCATTGTTTATGTTTTTGATAAGTATATGTCATATCTATTTTAAGCTAAATGTGTTGTGCATATACACCACTCTGCTATAAAACATTTGATGCAAAAGAAGGATACAAAACTAAGATTAATTAGATTGGTATTTCTGATGCAAGAACTTGATTTTGTGGTAGTCGATAGAAAAGGATCTAATAATCAAATTGATGATCATTTATCTAGGTTGGAATAATAAGAAACATGTGACCATGAAAAAGAAATTAATGAAACTTTTACTGATTAACAACTTTATCTTATTAAAGAATGGGAAATACTATGGTATGTTGATATTGTAAACTATATTATTAGTGGTATTTTACCATATGGGTTGACAAAACAACAAGAGAAGAAGTTTCTTCACAATGCAAAATTTTACTTTTGGGGTGACCCATATTTGTACAAATAATACAAAAATTTAGTTGTGTAGAGGTGTGTCTTATACAGAAATTGATGAAATTATCCAAAAATATCATGATTCTGAATTTAGAGGTCATTTTGGAATTGATAGAACTACTGACAAAATTTTACAATCTAGATTTTATTGGCTTACTCTATTTAGAGATGTTAATATATATATATATAAGCATGTGATCGATGTCAACGAGTAGACAATATTTTAAAATGAAAAAAAATGCTCATAAATTTTACTTTAGAAGTTGAAATCTTTGACGTTTAAGGATTAAATTTTATGGGACCATCTGTACCTTCATATATATAATAATAATAATAATAACAATAATAATAATAATAATAATAATAATTGCAGTGGACTATGTAATAAAGTGGATTGAAGCAATGCCTTTACCAAGATGTGATGCTCAGAGTGTTTCAAGATTTTAATCAACCTTTACCTAGATGTGATGCTCAGAGTGTTTCAAGATTTTAATCAAAATAATATTTTCAAGATATGAAATGTTGAGAATAATCATTACTGATAGAGGATCACACTTTTGGAGCAAATGAATTGAAAAGTTAGTGGAAAAGTGTATTATTATACATAGGATTGCAACTTCTTACCATCCCAAGAATAGTGGTCTAGCAGAAGTATCTAATCATGAAACCATAAAAATTTTCACAAAAAATGTAAATCGTAATAAAATGGTTTGGTCTACTGATTAGATAATGCATTATGGGCTTATAGGACAACTTATAGAACACCCATAGGAATGTCCCCATATAGATTTATTTTTAGGAAGACATGTCAATTACCAGTAAAATTAGAGTATAAAGCTTATTGACCGATTAAGGATTTTAGTTTCAATTTAAAATATGATGATGAGAAAAGATTATTTCTACTGAATTATCTTGATAAGATTAGGAATGATACTTATGATAATGCTATAATATTTAAGGAAAAAATGAAAGAATGGCATCATCGTAAGATAATACAAAAGAATTTGAGACTAGACATGAAGTTTTATTATTCAATACAAGATTAAAATTAGTTCTTAGAAAACTAAAATCTAAGTGTACAAAGCCATTAACAACTGTAAATATCTATCCCTATGGAGTTTTAATATTGAAGATCCCAAGAATGGCAAGATATTTAAAGTGAATAGGAAAAGATTGAGGCCATATTTTGATGGTCAAAGGCTAAACTATAAAGAGATTACAATGTTAGGTCACCCATAGTAAAGAATGGGAATGTTGGGCTGACGATATTAAGCCAAGCACTTTGCGGGAGGCAACCCATATTCATGATTGTTTATGTTGTTTATCTATTTTTAAAATTATTATTATATATATGTTTCTCTTAATCACTTGGGTCACAATGAGCATATGGAATTTGCTATTATGGTTGCTACTTCTATGTTAGAGGAAGAATGGATGGTTTAAAAAGCAAGTAAAAAGAAAAATAAATGGAAAAATGAACTTTAACATCTTGATAGCGGTAATATTATCAGAGGTGGAATATATCATTCTGAAGGAGAGTAGTTTGACACCCCTCCTAGGTCTACTAGAAGGGGTCATTCAAGGCATCATGTTTAACATTTTGGTTTGAAATATTAGGGGAGTTGCAAAACCTAGCTCCCTTAATAGACTCAAAAACTTCTGTAGGGTACACAAGATTTTCATTTTTGTTATCTTAGAACCTCTTATTACTGTGAATCAGAGTAGGATCCTTAGGAGGTTCTCTAATTTTAATCTCGATTATAACAAAAATAATAAAATCTGGATCTTTTGAAAATAACAAGTCAACTTGAGGATTATTGAGGATGAGGAACAATTTCTGCTCATTAATTTCAAGATGGATAACTTTCAGGGGTGGGCCACTTTTGTTTATGCTAGCTTGCTTTTACATGATAAAGTCTTACTCTAGGAAAAGCTGGTGCATATGGGGGAGGCGATTAATGAAAGTTGGTTTGTTGGTGGAGACTTTAATATGATCATGAAACCTTCTCAGAGAAGGGGAGGGGAGAGGATTTATCCAATATTAACTTGTTTTACATGACTTGGGCTTTTCTGGTTTTCCCTACACTTGGTGTTGAGGCCTTCTCTCTCAAAGATTAGATTGCTTTATTGTTAATCAGCAATTCCTTGCTTATTTCCTTATCTCTAAAGTTCAACATCTTAACTCTACAACTTCTGATCATTATCCTATTTTACTCATTCTTGATTTCTTTAACTGCACTCCTATATACAAATTCAAATTCCTTAACATTTGGCCCACTCATGAAAATTTTTTGCCTCTTACTTAGGAGGTTTGGCACTGTGATAATGTGGGTAGTCCCTGGTACACTTTATGGAAACTTCATAAAAAAGTTTCTAGTCATCTTTGTAAATGGAAATATCAAGTTTTTGGTAATGTTCACTCTAAATTTATCGATGCACAGTGTACTGTTGATCTTTTAGAATACAAAGATTGTTGTACTTCTCAATGGGTTAGTTATGTGGCTAAGGCACATGATTCACTTCTATAAGCTATTGATTTAGAGGAAGGTTTCTTGAAAAAAAAAGCAGATGATATTTACTTTGCTTGCAGGGATAGAAGCACCAATTTATTTTTTGCCTCTATTAAAAACTAGCATAACATCAATACCATTCTCTTGATTAAAAATTCTAATAGTAAATTACTGACTGAACCTGATGAGATTGGTAACAACGCGGTGAACCATTTCACTAACATCCTTCAATGCCACAATTCGGTTTTCTGTTGATGTTGAGCTCTTCCAAAGGAAAAATATTATGTCTTTTCTCTTTCTCTAACTGACACTCCTACCGAGGAAGAAATCCTTGATGCACATAATGGGATTAATCATAATAATGCTCCTAGTCTGGATGGTTTCACCTCAACCTTTTTTATTAAATGTTGGAAAATCATAAAGAAGGAAGTGATAAATGTCATTCAAATTTTCTTATTGGGTGACAACCCGGGCAAATATTTCACTCCCTCCCTTATTGTGCTCATCCCTAAATGCAATGTTGACCTCACTTTCGGTTGAGGTTTAGTTTTTCCTCTTTAGTAGCCTAAGGTCTAGCCATAGGACTTTCCTATTTGACTATTCTTAGAAAACTAGATATGGAACCCTCACCATTAGAAATTTTACACTCTTTTCTACTCAACTTGGAGTTCCACATGTTGGTCCTAACCTCTATCACTTAGTAGGTGGGGTCAGTATGGGGGTGTCGGCACTATTTTTGGTGTGGGGTTTGCCCGTAAGAAGCTGTCGGTCATCGGAATTGAAATCCCGTTGCCCGCTTCGGAAGGACGTTTTTTTAAAAAAAAATTAGTTTTGAAAAAGATGAAGTCAAACTGACCCCATAATTTTCATAGTTTAGATGAAAGAGCGTTTTACCTCAAATCCTGT
>NW_018234558.1:93632-94574 GCF_001263595.1 Phalaenopsis equestris
GAATCACTTAGTCCAAATGAATTTACTAAACTCAACTTAATGAGTTCCATAATTTCATTTAGACCGTGGGAAGCCTCGTTAGCAACCGTAGGTTACCTCCTCCGAGGGGTTCCCGATCTTCCAATAGAGAAGTTTTAATTTAGTTGAAGTTGTATTTTTTTTTGTGATGTTTGTGATTAAGTTTTGAGTTATTTTATATTTTTGAAATGTTGTGGGGGTACTTTTGTTTGAAATTTTATTTTTGGTTTTGGTTTTGTTTTGTTTTTAACATGCAAGTGTTTTTTATGCTGTAAGTATGGTACAAGCATAAAATAAAAGCAATAGAAAAGTATAAAAAAGACTGTAAAATTCTGTAAACTAAAAAAGTGTACCTGACGAGTCTTCTCATTCCACCACCTGAATCTCAAAATGCATGTCAGAGCATTTATGTATATAGAGCTGGAAAAGTAAAGTTTTGGAAACCTTCCTAACTCTATGTTGTGTATTGGGGGGGGTCCTTAAATTTTAAGGATAATATTATTAAGTAAAACATATTAAGTTTAATAGATCCCTAAGGTATTCACCAGGTTAAGAGTAGGGAGCAGGTCCATGCAACCTTCTTAATGTCTGGTAAAAAGCCTTGGGTTCATTTAAACTTTATTACGTTACTTAATAATTCATCCTGAATATCCTGATGCTCAGTGAATATTGATGTCTTGATTATCCCCAAGAATAAGGTAATTATGTGGGTGAAGACCCTGAAAGGGGCAAATCAGTGTTATTGAGAACACTTAGCCAAATTTTTAGTCCTAATTGGACTTGTGGTGTTTTTAAAAGAGTTTAATTATATTGATTTTCCTAATCCTCTTTTAGCATGTGGATTTCAACTTAAGTTCACCACTAAGTCTTTAAGACCTAAGTGAATGTATTAAGTGTATGTATTGATTTTGAAAAGATTTAAAA
>NW_018234558.1:94696-95227 GCF_001263595.1 Phalaenopsis equestris
CAAATCATCAAATGAGTTAATTAATATCAGAAATTACCCATTTCCCATTTTTATTAAGCCTAAATGTTCATTAAGGCCAAAATATCCAAAATTACAATTTTGCCCTTAAGGGTCCAAATTTTCATAATTTGTCAAATTAAAGTCAAATGACTTTGAGATTTTTATGTAACCTTACTGATAAGTCAATTAAGATATAAGAGGAGAAAATATTGATTTTCAAAATTTAATTTGATTTATATAATTATTTTCATGCAAAAATGTGCATTTTCAAGGAAAATTCCAAAAGTTGATCAAGACAACTCCTAATCACTTGAAATTTTTATGTGAGCTAGCCCTAGACCAGAAAGCCATTTGGCCAAAATTTCATGGTTTTTTTTTTGTGATTTATTAAAATTATTTGAATTTTTGGAGATTTTAATAAAAATAAAATATTTTATATTTTGAAAAATATGTTTTATATTTTTGGAAAATCTCTCTGAAGTCAGAGAACCCAGAGAAATTTATTTTATATTTTTCTGATTTTTAATTTCA
>NW_018234558.1:95359-95929 GCF_001263595.1 Phalaenopsis equestris
AAAAATATTCTAATGATTCCTAAGTGTTTAGGAAATAATTTGGAACATTTTCCTGTGTTTAATATTTTATGATTTTTTTATTATTTTTTAATC
This sequence comes from Phalaenopsis equestris, assembly GCF_001263595.1. NCBI lineage: Eukaryota > Viridiplantae > Streptophyta > Magnoliopsida > Asparagales > Orchidaceae > Phalaenopsis > Phalaenopsis equestris. The sequence goes on from NW_018234558.1 coordinate 95,453, forward strand.
ATTAGAAATAATTAAAAATAACCTAAAAATGAAGTTTTTATTTTGAATATATTTTTATTTTTATTAAAACCCCCTGATATTAGAGAAATCAGAAAACTAAGTTTCATATTATTTGGAGTTATATTTTGATTTTTAAAAATCATTTAAGTTTCAAATTTGATGGTCACTTTTAAAAATCAATTAAAAATATTAAATGATCTCCAAATGACTTGAAATTTTTATGGTAAGTTTTCTGACTCTTGGGCCGCAATGGAGAACAAAAATCAAGTGATTTTAATCCTTGTGTGCTTCAAATTAAATATTTTAAGCAAATTAATGTTTACTCAAAATGGTTATGTTTTGATTCTTAAAAATCAGTAAATTATTTCTTAAGATCACTCTGGCCATAGGAAACTTACATGAATTTTTGTAGAATTTTCTAAGCCACATACAATTTTCTATAATTATTTGAATAGAAAATGCATAAAAACTTAAAAA
>NW_018234558.1:96421-97357 GCF_001263595.1 Phalaenopsis equestris
GGACGACATCCGTTCATCGTCCCCGATGGCCTTAACCGAGAGCCATTCATTTTAAAACCTTAATATCTCTCTCATTTCTTAAAGGATTTTGATGATTTTTTTTAAATTGTTTGTCTTGAAGAGACGAACACATCTATATGGTAAACATACTATGAAATCAAGCCATCATAAATGGAGAGCTCACGAAGGCTCGGGAGAGTGAGTGAGGTTATACCTTTGCTCCGAGAGGTTTGGCCTCAATCAGAGATTCTTCACACCTTCGTTGGGTCCCAAAGAGCTTAGGGGTTAAGCCTCTAGCTCTGGTGTAAGGCCTATGTATGATTTCGACCACAACCAATTTTGGATGTTAGTTGAGAGCTATGGTAGAGGCTATTTCAAAGGGGGAATTGATGGGGGTTTGGCTTCCTTCACTGTTGTGAAGGTGTAGAGCCAATTTGTTTGAAGTTTGGTGCTGTGTAGGTTCAAATTGAAGTTTGTCCTAGTTTCGGGCAGGAATTCAAACTCAAAATTGGATTTCTGTGGTGGAATTGGGAGAGGGAAATGGATTGTATGTGCTAAGGGACTTTTAGAGAAGCTCTCTGAGGATTTTGGGAGGCCTTGGTGAAGAATTTTTTTTACCACACCATTCGTGGCCGTGGGGGAGCATTTTATAGAAATTGGCCAAGAATATAAGAGGGGAAAATATTGATTTTCAAAATTTAATTTGATTTATATAATTATTTTCATGCAAAAATGTGCATTTTCAAGGAAAATTCCAAAAGTTGATCAAGACAACTCCTAATCACTTGAAATTTTTATGTGAGCTAGCCCTAGACCAGAAAGCCATTTGGCCAAAATTTCATGGTTTTTTTTTTGTGATTTATTAAAATTATTTGAATTTTTGGAGATTTTAATAAAAATAAAATATTTTATATTTTGAAAAATATGTTTTATATT
>NW_018234558.1:100578-105517 GCF_001263595.1 Phalaenopsis equestris
TTTTGAGTTTCTAATGGTAAGGGTACCTTTTCTAGTTTTCTAAGACTAGTCAGTAAGAAAGTCCTATGGCTAGACCTAGGCTACTAAAGAAATTTCTAGACCTCAACCAAAAGTGAGGTCAATAGGGGGAACTCAAGATGAGTCACCCTTAGGATTGCTGAACCTTAGGGTTGACCCTGGGTGTTGTTCTGGAGCTAAAGCGCTCACTACACTCATCTACACTCTCAATCACTCACAACCCTAAACCCAAATTTCTAGCCTGGGTCCCTTGATCTTTTGGGATACTCATGTAGATGGTCCCCTAAACCTACTAGCCCTATGGCTGTGGTTTTACTAAGACCAGCACATAGAGGACCCAAAATGAGATTTCTCTTGGTCCATGGCTCATTTAGTGTGATTAGTTACCCAATCCTATCAAAAATGCTCATCTTGGCAAAAATACTCATAATACTCATCTTGGCCTTTTGCCCCTAAGCACCCAAAATTACCTAAACAGCCTTGAAACCCTAAACTTTGCCAAACTTCCCAAGTTTGCCTAAAATACCAAAATGTGATCAAAATTCATTTCAAACCTTTTGAAAACCTTGAAAACACCCAAATTACCCATAATCTCAAAAAATGGCCAAATTACCAAAATACCCCTCCATAGCCCAAAATTCAAAAAATGCATGTTCTTAAGATATCCTTACCAAAATTAGGTATTACTGCACTAAATTGCTGTGACATATTCCCCTGGGTTCCCTGAACTCCTAGCCACCTCCCCCTAGCCAGCCGGCCAGCCTAGTGGCCGAAAAAGCTCAAAATTGAGAGCCACCCCCATCGGACCTCATCAAAATCAAACCTAGAGGCCAGCTCAGCCAAATTAATTGATGGAGCTCCTCTGCCCTCCACCTAGGCACAACAATGACCCCAAACTTGTGCCCTGAGAGCCACCTCATGGCCTTTTTTTATAAAAACTCACCTCCACGGCCATGGGAGGTGTGATGAAATTTTCTTAGAGAGACCTCTCCAAACTTCTCACAGAGCTTCCCTAAGATGCCCACAGTGCATTCCAACTATTTTCCCCCACCAAACCGGATCTCAATTTTGAGCTTGAAACCTTGCCGGAAACCAAGACAAAACCCAATACACCTCCACAGTCCACCCAAACCAAATTAACTTCACCCACACCTTCACAATATTGGAAGAAACTCAAGCCCCATCAAATCCCCCTTCCATAGAGCCTAGCTCTAGACCAATACCCGAATACCCTGAAATTGAGCTTGCTCGAATTCTCACCTAGACTTCATACCAAGACCAAAGGCTCAATACATAGCCTCCTTAGACCCCAACAAACATGCCAAGACCCTCTGATTGAAGCTTCACTTCTCTGAGCAAAGGTATAAAACCTCACCTCTTCCCGAGCCTATGTCAATTCTTTATTTACTTATAGTTAATTTGATTGCTTGATTACTGTATGGATGTGTTCGTCTCACTTAGACAATTCCATAAGATCAAACCTGAAGTGATTTGGTTGAGTCTAGGCTGAGATCTTAAGGTTTTAGTGTGGACGGTCACGGGATGATTCTATCGGGGACGATGACATGGAGCTGTCCGATCGCGCGTGTATCGAGTGCACGGAGGAGATCGAGTCGGACAACGCTTCGAGACATAAACCGCAGGCTAAGTCAGCAGCTACATGGATGGTGGCATCCAACCAGAGCGCGCTATGCATTCCTTCAGAGCTGCCTACAATCTAGTCAGCACGCGCTGTTTAAATAGATAAATAGGGCTTTTTCCTATTTATTTAAATACCCCTTACTTAGAAAATTCATATCTTTGTGTAGAAAAATCACAAAAATATTATAAAAGTATCCTCTTGCTCAGTGAACAAAGGAGAACAATGTGGAATAAATTTCAAGTCTATTTGATGCATATTTTATTTTTAATTAATTAAACACTTTTTTGAATCATTTGATTCTCCATGCATATTGACACATTTCCTTGGCTTGAAATTTGGGCATGTTGTAGCCTCTGTCAAGGGAAATATCCTCTATTTTTTTCAAATTCAGAGGAAGTCCCTAGACAGAGATCCATATTTTTCAAATTTTTGCACATTATTTCCTTAAAATAATCATGGAAATTAGCATGTTAATTAGAAAATTCCAAGAAAATTTTGGAAGGTCCACCATGACCAAAGAAGCTTTGGAAATAATTTCGTGGGTCAAGTCATTTAGAATACACCTAATTTTCACAAATCCTAAATCATTAAGATAATTAATTTTGAAAAATATAAACATTTAAATGACTTGATTTTTGATATTCACTGTGGTTCCTGATTCAGAGAACTCCCCATAAAAATTTTAAAGCATTTTGTTTTTTAAAAAAACTTATTTTTTGAGTTCTCTGTGATCAAAGGCATTTTCTAAAAATAAAATAATATTTAAAAGAAAAAACTTGTTGTTTAGCCTATTTTTAATATTTAAATAATTAAAAATCCCTAAAAATCACAAAAATAATAAAACTCATGGAAACATCCTAAATTGCTTCCTAATCACTTAGGAGCAATTAGAATATTTTTCTTGATTTTCTAAATAAAGATATTGAATTTTATAGCTTAAAATCATTTTGTTAAAGGCTAGAAATGAGTTTTCATTAAAATAATTCCAATAAATAAAATAAAATAAAATAAAAGCATAAAAAATAAAAACATAAAATCTTCTCCTTTGAGTTCTCTGACCTCAGGGAGACTTTCTAAAAATACAAAACTTAATTTTCTCTATTTAAAATATGTTATATTTAATAAATACCACATAACTTAAAATAATTATTAAAATTCAAATTAAATTCAAAAAATTATGAAATTTGGTCCAAAGGCTTCCCTACTCTAGGTCTACCTCCAGTAAATGTTTCAATCGATTAGGATTTACCTTGGTCAAGTTAGGAATTTTTTTTGAAAAATGCTATATTTACATGTAAATAATTATATAAATTAAATTAAATTTTGAAAAATCACATTTTGTCATCTGATGTCTTAATTGACCCATGAATTAGGTAGGATAAAAATTCCAAAGTCATTTAAATTAAATTTGATAAATTATGAAGTGATAGAGCCTTAGGGGCAAATGTGTAATTTCAGAATATTAGCCTTAATTAACATTCAGGCTTAATTTAAAAAGGGAAATGGGTAACCTTTGATCTTAATCAATTTATTTGATGTTTTAAACACAAGGGGTTGATTGGTAGAAACTAATCTCACTTTTTTAATTGAAAAAGATAAGTTAATAATTATTAAAATTTGAAAGTTTATTAAAATAAAATGAATCCAGGACTTAGGGGTATGACTTTTGAAGTCAATAACTAATCAAGTTAATAACCCTATTTTGATGTTTAAATAAAATTCAAATCATGAATCATGTCCACCTAAAGCCTAACCTCTTCAAAACTAATTAAGACACTCACCTAGGCTTAAGGGCTTAGTAATGACTTAGGGTAAATCAAGTTTCATTTAAATAAGGATTAGAAAAGTAAACATCTTTCAAACATTACAAGCCCCTTTAAGGTTAAAATTTGGTTAAGGGTTCCAACAACACTAACTTGCCCCTTTAAGGGTCTTCACCCACATAATTCTTAAATTGAATCACAAGTGATAACTACCCCATTCTTAGGGATAATTGAGACATCAGTGTTCACTGAGCATTAAGGGTATTCATAGGATGAATTATTAAGCACCCATAATAAGTTTAGGATGACTTATTCAGCAACATAATAAGTTCAGCAACATGATTTTCCACCAACACGGACCTGCTCCTCTCTCTAGATCTGTTGGATACCTCGGAGATCTACTAAAACTTAATATGTTTTGCTTAACAAAATCATCCCTAATTAAACTCCTGGGGACCCACCAAGATATGACATAGGGTTAGGAAAACTACCAAAACTTTACTTTTCCTGCTCTCCATAAATGCCTTAACATGCATTTTAAGTTTCAGGTGGTGGAACGTAAAGCCTCGCCAGGTACGTTTTTATAGTTTTTAGCGTTGTCTTTCTTGTACTTTCTTATTTTACTTTTTTACCTGCAAATTTGCATGCTGAACAACGATGCCATCCTGCATGAAAACTAAAACTATCAGAATAGCCACAAAACCAAAACCAAAACCAAAACCAAAACTAAAACTAAAATCAACCAAGATAAAATTCACCCCCACAACATTCCAAATATAAAACAACTCAAAATGTAATCACAAACATCACACAAAAATATAACTTCAACTAAATTAAGACATCTCTATCGGATGATCGGGAATCACTCGGAGGAGGTAACCTACGGTTGCTAACGAGACTTCCCACAGTCTAAATGAAATTATGAAACTCATTAAGTTGAGTTTAGTAAGTTCATTTGGACTAAGTTCCTAACCGGTGTCTCTCTAATCAACATTAATATGCCCCTATAAAATTTAAAGAACTTCAACCATAGGGCCACCTGATTTGACATTATAGTTTGACACACTAGAAAACGCAAACTCATCGCAGTAAGGAGATTGGAGCTAGCATGGTGGGCAGCACGACCATCTTCAATAGAAAAACCTATCTTCCCCACCTAAACCAATCTTTCTTCCTTAGACTTAAACAACAAAGCCATAGGACTTCGAGGTTGCTTGCTTATGCAACGTAAATCCTCACCTTATCTTTAGGTCTTTGTATAACCCTGTTATACAATGTAAGCCCTAACTCGTTTTAGGATTCCATGGTTGTCATCTGTCATGACCTAAATCCTCACATCTTCCAGTTTATTTGTGTGATAGTTTCACAGAATGTAAGCCTTAACTAATAAAATTGGCAGAATGAAACACCTAAATATTTCTCCTCAGAAATGAAGCCAAACATTAGGATAGCTTGGGAAGTCACCGAGGTTCTCCTATGGATCCATGACATCCCCTAGTCCTTCTTCCTTTGGATT
>NW_018234558.1:105591-112403 GCF_001263595.1 Phalaenopsis equestris
TGAAGATAATATTTTTTTGATATTTATCAAGAGTCTTCTTTGGTGACTTTGGTCATTTAAGATGTAATTAACTATAGGGGCTTGCCCTTATATGAAGCATGTCCGAACCCAACTTAATATAAACCCTATTTAATTGTTTATATTAAATAGGAGAACTTGTCGGCAAATATAAATGTTTCGCAGACCAAACAGATGTCATATATTCCTTAGTTTATTTGATCGAGTCTCATCCTCAAGTCTTGTATTTATCCTTCGGGATAGATACAACGTTTGATGTACAGTACTCTTTCATTTAAACTATGAAAAATATGGGGTCAGTTTGATTTCATATTTTTGTAAAACTTAATATATATGTAAATTAAAGGTCCTTCAGAAGCGGTCAACGAGATTTCGATTCTGGTGACCCACAGCTTCTTACGGGCAACTCTCCAACCAAAAATAGGACTGACATGCAATGACAAACTCTATTGGGATAATTTCTGCCCTATTTTCCTTACTTTAATTTTATCCAAAGTTATTAGTAAAATCATTGTGACCCGCTTACAACCTCATTTACCAACTATCATTTCTCCACAACAATCTGCTTTCAGTCAAGGTAGGGAGATCTGTAAAAATATGCTTCTTGCTCAATAAATAATTGAAGATTTAGATAAGAATTGTAGAGGTAGTAATGTGGTGTTTAAGCTTGACATAAAAAAAAATCTTTTGATACTATTAACTGGGAAGTCATTTTAGGCATTCAGATATATCTCATAGAAATGCATAATTGAATAGGTGGTATAGAAGCCAGAAATGCTTATAATGATGAATATAAGGAAAGAAGAGTCCAACATGACATTGTATATGAAGAGGCCATGGTTAGATTTCTGAGGGGTGATAATACTGTTGATTTTTTTACATGCCCCAACTTCACACCTTATGTGCAAGAAGAGAAAAGAAGAAGAAGATGATGATGATGAAGAAGAGGAGGGTGATGACTGATTTTGTGATTAGTAGTTTGTTTGTTTGTTTGTGCTATTTGATTTTTATTTTGTTTCTGTACTAATATTGTGATTTAAACTTTCATTGTAAAACTTTTTGTTGAACTGGTATATGTTATAGTAAATTATAGATTTTTATTTTTTAGCATTTTTGGTTACTTTAGTTTACAGTTTATGTCTTTAATTTTTCTTTTCTTAGCAAATCATTTGATGTATTATGTCATTTAATGCATTAAAGCCTGTACTTTTTAAGTTAGCACCTGTAAACTATCAGAGCCAAGTTTCACATTCATAACACTCTACATGTTAGTTATATTTATATGCATTTACTGTTTTCTTTCACCTGCAAAACTTTTTCTTACTACATGTTTTACTTATTATTTAAAAATTTGAGTTTGGGGGAAAGAAAAAAATTCTTTAAAAGAAGTGAATTAAATTTTATTCATCCTCAATTAACTATACTTTTAAAATTAATTTAATATGACCATGGATATAAGAGTTTAGCTTTAAATAAAAATATTTTTGTTTGTAAATATTGTGGTAAATTTAAGCAAAAATCTTAGGTCAATTCTACAGTTAAGATATTTTGTATGAAAGATTAAGACTATGTTTTTCAATTTAAAGTAAAAAAAATTGTATTGTTGAAGTATTAAGAATCTTAGAGTTTCTTGTAAGAAGAAAATAAAAAAGAAACTTTAAGAATTATTAAAGGCTATCTAGATATATTAATCATCACAACAAAAATAAAAGACAAGAAAGGATTGAAAATGATCCTAACAAAAAGAAAAGAAAAAGGAAACAAAATTTAGTAAGGAGAAGCTTGAGGAGATGTCTACTCTAAAATTGGCTTCACTTAAATCAACTTGAAGAAAATAGCTTTATTACATTTTCTAAACTTGTATTCAAGTATTAACATCCTCACTAGTAAAGTTTTCTTGAAATTCTTTTTCATATGGATATTCTAAGTATCTTTAATATGACAAATTACAGTTCTTCTTGAAATGAATGGAGACTCAGAAATCTTAGACTTGATTACTAGGTGTTCTTATACTTGTAGTTTTAACCTAAGTTGTTAAAAGTTTTTTTTATATTATACTATTACATTTATTAAAACAAATTATAGAAGTTTATAAGTTAATCTCTGCCATAAGTCATAGTTTTATTTAGTACAATAGTCACTTGAGGACAAGTAACGTTTAATTTTGAGGGATTTTGATACACCAAAATAATGTACTATTTTATATATACATTTTATGCTTATTTTGGTGATATTGCACTTTAAATAATGATATTTTCCATGTTTTTGTTGAAGTTATATCAATGTTAAGCATTTGGAGAAAAAATAAGGAAAAATGAGGAAATTCATGTTTTTGTTGAAGTTATATCAATGTTAGGCATTTGGAGAAAAAATAAGGAAAAATGAGGAAATTTGGAGCTAGAATTGATATTTTCATGATCCTAGCGCTAGAAACAGTCGCAAGGGGTGCCAATTTACCTAGAAGCTGTAGCAGAAGAGCCAAAATTAGTGCAAGAGATGAGTTAACACAAATTAAGGTGGTTTGTGACTATTTTTTAGCAGTTTTTGAAGGCTCCAAACAATTCAAACGCCACATGGAGTGGTTCAATGCATCTAGACACTTTGGAAAGGCTCTTTAATGAAGAGATATGTCTCTTGAATTAAGGGACTTGTCTTTTTGTTTTGAGAGATGTCACTTTTGTGGAGAAAACTAGAGGGAATTTTGAATTCCTTTTGAAATAAGATGGCCCTAACTAAAAAGGAAAGGAGTCTGTAGAAGAGAGGGGGGCGTGATATTGAGAAGAATATTTTGGCGTGAGAGAGAAGTCATGGAGAAGAGATGATTTTCTTTTATGGTTGTAAGCTTAGAGGGAATGTGAGAAAATTCTTCTTCATTACACTTCTAAGAGAGAACCGAGATAAGTTCTTGAAAGAGACTTCTAGGGATTTGCTTCGGAAGGAGTGTGAGATAAGTTTTGTTCTTTTCTTTCTTTATTTTGTAAACTAGTTTTTATAAATGAAATCCATGTTTTGTGATATCCTTCACATGAATTTTGAGTAATCTATTTTATCGTTCTCCCTACAATGAGATATGATTTTGTCAAGAATTATTTTTGTTTTATAAGGTTTTAAATGTCAATAAATAGTGATGATTCGAAAACTGATCATCATTTAATTTTCAATGTGGCCAATTAAAATGTTAAAATTTGTTGAGAAACATATGATTTGAAAGGGCTATGCTTTATGCAACAATGTAAGATTCACATTCAATTTCATTGGTGAGAATGTAGTCCATTGGGTTGTGTGCAAATAAATAGGAAAATATACTTTGATGGGCGTAGAATTGGAGATTTTAAGGTGACAGATTAAAATCTCCAATTTGGTCCAATTGCTTGAAAACTAAAGAAAGATTGTTAGCATTTCATGAAGAGAGAAATGGGAGCTCTGGAGTGGCAGTCAATATCCTCTCAACATAACCACGAATTTAAGGACAAAAATTTGGATTAGTCAATGTTCTTTATGCACTCTAAGAGGGTAGGGAATATGATTTCTTCTATTTGGCACAATATAGTTACATATATCTTAGATGATTTTAATTTCTTCACGGGAATAGGATTTCTTCCATTTGGCACAATACAGTTACATATATCTTAGATGATTTTAATTTCTTCACAATCTATAAAATCATTGTAAAGAGGAAGGATGTCTTCTTAAATTTAAACTCTCCATTTCAAAACATCGTTTAGTCTTTATATGTTTACTTTTGAAGTTTAGCAATTAGTTTAGTTAACTTAGTTCCTTAAACTGCATTTCTTTTAGTGCTTATTAAATTTACTTTAGATTTTTTTTTCTTAGTTAAGTTTAATAGTTCTAATATTGCATTTGACGTTATAACCATAAAAATTTCCAACCACCTATGAGATCGATACTTAGTACTCCATTAGAACCCTTTATTACTTGAACGATATGTATACTTGCATTATTATTATGGTTTGACGTTTTAAAAAATTTAAAAGATAAAAAAATTATATTGACTTTATTTTTATTGGGATTTAACTACATATTTATTATTTGGCTGTTGTGTGTGTATTGTAGTATTGATTGATATTTACAACGCACCATAAAACTGTGCATCACCATCCACATGAGTTTCCAAAAAGATTAAGGGATCAACTAAGCATATTTAATTAAGGGTTAAGGTTGTGAGTGTAAGTGAGGGGTATCAAATGTATGTGTGTGTGAGACTGACAAAGACCACATCATCCAAGGTCAACCCTAAGGCCAAATAGTACTTTGGTGACTTCTCTTGAGCTCCCCCAAATAGGCTCCACCAACTAAGTGCTAAAGTTTTGACTCAATACATGAAACTTCAAGCAGAGTAAAGAAGAGTTATAGAATTTCTAAAGGTTAGGGTGTCATCACTAGCCATCTAGGATAGTCAACAAGAAAGTCCTATGTCTAGATCCCAGGTTTCTAAGGAAGAGACTAGACTTCAACTAAAAGTGAGGTTAAAAAAAAGATCCCCAATAGGTGTGGTGTGCTGGGCAAGTGATACACCTAAAATATATAGTGTTTTTATGTTTTTAGACACATTTTTATACCTATTTTTGAGATATTACGCTTTAATGGAAGGTATTTTTGTATTTTTCTTGCATATACAAGTAAAAATGGAAATAATACTTAAAGGAGTAAAAAGGATCAAATTTGGAGCAAAAAGATGAATAATTATGCAAGAGAGTTTTGGTGCCTAAGCGCCAGATCCGGTGCTTAAGCATCGCTTAAACAGAGAAGGCCTCGCCTAAGTGCCGAGACCCCATGCCTAAGTGCCTGTGGCAGTTACTAGACGAGCAAAATATATTTTCACGAATTTTGAAGAGGTTTTTGAGGCACCCATTGGCTTAATAGGTGGTTGTAACCACCATGGACAAAAATTATCATGAAAGGATGTGTCTCTTAGGCAAATACATCGAATTAAGACAAATTTTGAAGAGATCCCAAGGCACCGCTTAGAAAACTATAAAAGAAAGAAGAGAGGACTTATAAAAGAGACTTGAAAATATTGGCAAGTTTTGAAAGTTCTTTTCTGGGGAGTTAGTTTGGAGAGATTTTTAGGAACAACTTTTTATTTACTTTATCTTTTTTGTTATTTTATTTTGAGTGATTGTAAAAGAGAAGAGATTCAAAGGAACTTCAAGTGTTTGGTGGAGGACTTGAGATAAGTTTTTATCTTTTTGTTTTAGACTACTTTTGGTTTTAATCAAGACTTGTTGTTGGTTTGATAATGATTTCTTCTTTTAAACTAAAGTGTGGTTTTATTTTCTCCATGGATTCTGAGTAGTTTTTTTTATCTTTCTTCTTAAAATGATAAATAATTAAGTTTTGGATAGAAGTTGCGGAGAGTATTGATCTTTAATCTTAGAAGAAGTTATGATGATTTAAATCCATACACTTCATTTACTTCTTGATCTTGCCAACCCAGATGTTAAAATTTCTTGTGAGAACATTGAGCAACCAAGAACATTGAGGAACCAGGCTGGTATTGTCTCGATCAACAATTAGAAATAATAACATGAGGTTGTATGAATGAGAATGTACTTCATATGATTGAGTGCAAATAAAAAGGGAAATATTCATTAATGGGTGTAGAGTTAGAGGACCTTAAAGTGACAGGTTAAAGCCCCCAACTTGGTTTATTGTTTTAGGTTTTGATAAGAGAACGTTAGTCCCCCGGTGGAGGGAATTGAGGAAACTATAGAGTGAGAGCTAGTATCTTCCCTGCCTAGCAAGTATTCAGAACCATTCAAACATTAAATTAGCCAATGTTCTTTATAACATCTCTAGTAAGCGTAAAGAATATTATTGCTCCTATTTGGCACAACACAGTTTGCATACTTTCACAACATAATTCCTATACTTATTACTGATTCATGATAAGAAGAAATATATTTTCATATGAAGTATTTTTCTTCTACAAAAACTTTAGTTATCTTTTTACTGTTTCGTTAAAATATCAAAAATACCAAAAATATCCTAAATTCCTGCAAAAATTATTTTTAGTTTAAGTAATTATCTTTTTAAAAATTGAAAAACTTTCTAAAAAGTGCATATTGAATAATCTTCCTTGTGGGTTCGATATTCAGGTGTTAATCAAAAAGTCCTATATTACTTGATAACAATACATATGCTTTCTTAGTATGCCAATATAAATATATATAAATTAAAAAGTTAAATTCTTATTTTTTTCAGGAAAAGTTTTTAGTTTTGTTGCAAAATAAGGAAATATAAGTGAAAAATGCCATGAGAACTATTGTTATACTATGTGTAAGCATTAGGCATCGTGGGATCAAGTTTTTGGCGTCGTTGCTGGGGAAGAAAACTAAGTAAATCTCTATTTTTAGAAAGTCTTATTTAGACTTTAAACATTATATCTTATTTTATTTTATTTTAGGTTAGTGTATGAGTAGTTTAAATTTTGAAGGACTAGTGCCCTACGATTCTGAATTAGAAAGAACTATTAGAAAAATCAGAAAAACAAAAAAAAATCTTGAAAAATCTAAAAAAATTACACAAATGGCAAACCAAAATAATCAAAATGCTGAAATTCATCAAGAGTTTAGACCTTTAAGAGATTATGTCAACCCTACTATAGATGAACTTCATTGTAGTATTCAAAAAACTACTGTAGTGGCTAATTCATTTGAGCTTAAACCTATTATTATCCAAATTGTATCAAATAATCAGTTTGTGGGATCACCAACTGAAGATCCAAATTTACATCTTACCAATTTTCTAGAATTGTGTGCTACATTTAAATA
>NW_018234558.1:112498-113149 GCF_001263595.1 Phalaenopsis equestris
TATCAGAACTTGGGGTGATTTAGCATAAAAATTCCTTGCTAAATATTTTCCACCATCAAAAACTGCGAAGCTTAGAAATTATATTATATCTTTTAATCAGTTTGAAGGGGATTCTATTTATGAAGCATGTGAATGATTTAAAGAGCTCTTAAGAAAGTGTCCACACCATGCTATACAAGATTGGTTAATAATTTAAACCTTTTATAATTGATTAATTGGTTCTTTTAGATTTATTATCGATACCATTGCTGGTGGTTCATTGATGTCAAAACCATCTCACGATGCTTATGCTTTAATTGAAGAGATTGCCACCAATAATTTTCAATGGCCTTCTGATAGGGTGAATCCAAAAAAAGTAGCCAATATATATGAAACAGATGCATTTACTATGTTAGCAAATCAATTTGCTGCAGTTTCAAGGAAGTTAGACCAATTTGGAATATATTTTTCTCAACCAATTTCTATGATTGAAGAGAATTCATTAGGCCAAATGGTAGATTCTCAAGCATCATTAGAAACTGTGAATGACATACATAATAAGCAAAATAACCCATATTCCAATTATGATAACCCAGGTTGGAAGAATCATCCCAACTTTAACTGGAATAACAATTCGAGTGGTAATAATCAGGGGAACAACCAAGTAAACCC
>NW_018234558.1:113855-115871 GCF_001263595.1 Phalaenopsis equestris
GAGACAAATTTTATGAGAAAGCTTTATGTGATTTAGGTGCAAGCATTAACCTTATGTCATTATAAATATTTAAGAGATTGGGGATTAGAGAAATAACCCCTACTATTGTAACTTTGTAGTTAGTAGATCGTTCAATAACCTATCCTAAAGGATTTATAGAAGATGTCCTAATAAAAGTGGACTAATTTATCATTCCTGTTGATTTCATTGTGCTAGATATGGAGGAAGATAAAGAGATACCTATATATTTGGGGAGACCTTTCCTAGCCACAGGACGAGCAATGATAGATTTGTAAAAAGGGGAGTTAACAATGCGTGTCAATGATCAAACTGTTACTTTTAACATTTCAAAATCAAAGAAATGCCCTGTAAAAAGGTAAAGATGATGAATGCTATAAGACGGTTGTTACAAGATATCTGAGCGAATGTCATTTCAAGATTAATTATGAAGAAAAATCTGAAAAAAAAAGATTTGGAACACGAGCAAGAAGAGAAATTAGATCAATGTGTAAACCTTTTTAAGGAAGATTCAAGTTATGTTCAAGAAAGTTTTGAAATTTTGGACATGATAGAGAAAGATAAATTGTTTTGTCTATCTATTGAAAAACCTCTAGAACTTGAGTTGAAATTACTTCCTGAACATTTAAAATTTGCCTTTTTATTCCTCCACTTTACCTATTATAATTTCCTCGAAGTTAATAAAGGAAGAAGAGGAAAGCTGATGAAAATTCTGAAAAATTTTAAGAAAGCCTTCGGATGGATAATTGTTGATATTGAAGGAATCAGTCCTTCAATTTGTATGCATAGAATTAATCTGGACGAAAACTACAAATCTAGGGCTGATCCATAAAGGAGGTTAATTTTTTTAAATATTGAAAAGAAAGAAATTTTAAAGTGGTTAGATGTTGTAATTATCTACCCTATTTCCGATAATGCATGGGTTAGTCTAATTCACTGTGTTATTAAGAAAGGAGGAGTAACATTAACTATGAATGAGCTTAATGAGTTAATACCTACTGGACAAGTTAAAGGGTGGAGAATATGCATTGATTATAGAAAATTAAAATTTTCCACTAGGAAAGAAAATTTTCTAGATCAAATGCTGGATAAAATAGCTGGGCATAAATACTTTAATTTTGTGGATGGATATACTGCTTATGACCAAATTCAAATATCTCCTCAGGATCAAGAGAAAATAACTTTTACCAGTCCTTATGGTACTTTTGCTTTTAGAAGAATGCCCTTTGGTTTATATAATGCCCCTGCTATATTTCAAAGATGTATGATGGCAATTTTTTGTGATTTAATTGAAAAATGGATTGAAGTCTTTATGGATGAATTTTCAGTGTTTGAAACTTTATTTGACTCATGTTTAGAACATTTATCTAATGTTCTTAAGCGCTGTGAAGAAACAAATTTAGTCCTTAACTGAGAAAAATGCCAATTTATGGTAGCAAGAGGAATTGTATTAAGTCATCAAATATCAGAAAATGGTATGGAAGTAGATCCTGCTAAAATTCATGTGATTGCTAATTTACCTTAATCAACAAATTTAAGGGAAATTAATAGTTTTTTAGGACATGTTGGATTCTACAGGCGATATATTAAGGACTTTTCAAAGATTGTTAAGCCTTTATGCTATTTACTGGAGAATGATGCAATTTTCAATTTTGATGAGGAATACTTAAAAGCTTTTAAATAATTAAAATAAAAATTAATCATTGCACCAATTATAGTTTCACCAATTTGCAAAAAACCTTTTGAACTTATGTGTGATGCAAGTGATTATGCTATTGGAGCTGTTTTAGGACAAATATATGATAAAATTTTCAAAGTTATTTACTATTCTAGTAAAACTCTTCATGAAACTCAAATTAATTATACAACAACTAAAAAAGTGTTATAAGCAATATTATATGCTTTTGATAAATTTAGATCATATTTTATTGGAACTCATTGTATAGTGCATACAGATCATTATGCTATTAAGTACTTAATGAAAAAGAAGGTTACCAA
>NW_018234558.1:116098-116553 GCF_001263595.1 Phalaenopsis equestris
TCTGATTTTGGGGGACATTTTGGTGTTGAAAAAATAGCATACAAAATTCTACAATCTAGATTTTATTGGCCTACAATTTTTAGAGATGTTAAAGCTTATATAGAAAATTGTGAGAGATCCCAAAGAGTAGTCAATATTTCTAGGAAAAATGAGAAGCCCCTCAATTAAATGCTAGAATTTGAAATATTTGATGTTTGGGAATTAGATTTCATGGGACCATTTATACTATCTTTCAAAAATTTATATATTCTGTTAGTCGTGGACTATGTTTCCAAATGGATAGAAGCTCCTGCTTTACCTCGATGTGATGCTCAAAGTGTTGCCAAATTTTTGAAAATGAACATATTTTGTAGATTTGGGATGTTGAGAGTTATCATTACTGATGTGGGAAGTCATTTCAAAAAATGTCATTATGGAGAAATTATTAAAGAAATACCATATAAATCATAGGATTG
>NW_018234558.1:116793-129498 GCF_001263595.1 Phalaenopsis equestris
ACTATTAAAGAGTTCAATTATAAATTATAATTTAAAAGATTCTAGTGACAAAAGATAGTTACAATTAAATGAGATTGAAGAGATAAGGAATGAATCTTATGAGAGTGCTAAGATTTATTAAGAAAATATGAAAATGTTGCATGCTCGAAAGATTCTTACTAAAAATTTTCAGCCAGGGCAACAAGTTTTGCTATATAATGCAAGGTTAAGATTATTTCCAGGCAAACTTAAGTCCAGGTGGATGGGCCCATTTATTGTGATAAAAGTTTATCCATATGGAGCTGTGGATATTAAAGATCCTAATTTTGAGAAAATTTTTAAAGAAAATGGACAGAATGAAACCATATTATATAGGGGATCAGCCAAAATATAATAATGGAATGATGTTGGGTCAACCAGAATGAGCACTGGTTAAGTCGGGCTGACGACGTAAAACCAAGCGCTTTGTGGGAGGCAACCCATAGTTATCAGTGTGTTTTTGCTTTGATTGTTATTTTGAGTCTGATTAAGAAATTTGGTGTAGTATATTTGAGTTTATTATGTGGTAGTAATGATTTTTAGACATTATTTAGTGACCTAGACATGTTAGAATAAGAACTTGGACATTAGGTTGACTGGTGCAAAAATGTTCACTGGCACTTAATTGTCAAATTTGGCGCTTAAGTGCGGCAGTTTAATCACATGTGCAAATTTCAATTTCTAGAAGGTGTAACTACAATTTAGTTGGAATAAACGTGTCTTGGCAATTTTTAGTCATGCCTAGAAATTATGAGGGGGAATTAGGCCTATAAATAGAAGCGGTTTGTGAAGAAATTTCACCCCGGATTATTTTTAGCCCTAAAGGTCTAAGAAAGAGACAGATTTAGAGAAAATGGCTTCATGGGAAATGGATTTCAAGAAGAAGGAAGAAGCCATGAAGAAGAAGTTCATTATTCAAAGTGCACAGGAGATGTATAATAGTTTCTTAGCCATTATTATTGAAGGAATATCAAAAAAGATCAACAAGATGGAGAATATTATATCTGTATTAGAGACTAAGGTGGTTGAATTGCATGCTCATCTAGAACATATTGGGTGGTAACTTAAGATGTAATTCAACCATACCAGTTGTATAGAAGATGCGGATATGGCGATGTTCCTTAAGCAAAAGTGGATCGAAGATGATAGTACTAGAGCTCGTCACCACCATCCATTTTATCAACTCTATATTCCTGGAGAGACTACTGAGCGATAAGAATTCGTTCATTCTAATGAAGAATGGCATTAAGTTAAGTGTTAGGAATTATGTGTTTGGAGTCATGCTCTTAGGTGTGTTACTGTTTATGTATTGTGTTTAGTGTTTGTGTCACTTATGTGTGTAATTGTAAAATGTGTGTTAAGTGTTTTGAACTTAGGAAACTTTTCTCATCTAAGACTATTTGGAGAGAAAACTAAGTGTTAAATGTGTTTGTACTTGTTTGTGAATTAATATAAGTTTATTATTGTGAAAATTTGTGTTATTTTTAGCCTTGAATTGAATTAATTATGATGAAGAATTTTGAGAGAGAAGGGAGTTATAGGAAGTAAAATTAGTCATTTACGTGCTATGAAACCATTTAGGGGTGGTTTACTTAGGTAATAGTGCATTTTACTTATAATTAAAAATTTTAAAAATTGTGCACTGGCGCCTAATCGCCACATCTCACGCTTAAGCGGGAGCCAGCCAGAGAGGCAGCAGCCTAAGCACCACTTACATGTGCTTAAGCAGCGGTTCATGAAAACTGGTTCGCGAATGGTTAAAAGTGAATTTAAGTCCAAAAATACCATTTTTAACACCTCATATCGTCTTCCCCAACTCAAGTTCTCGGTTTTGAGGGCTAGGGCAAGTAGAATTTGAAGATTTTTTGGTGGAATCGACTGAGATTTGCTAGATCCAAGTTCCTTAAGGTAAGAGCTTTTCTTCTATGCAAATTTTTAAATTTTCACCATATATTTTGAGCACATTTAGAAGATTTTGAAATTTTCCTATTCATGACGAAAAGTAAAGAAAATCTATGAAAATTGCTTGGGAAGTTTAGTTTGTGCTTTCGGAAGTTTAATTTAGTGATTTAAACTTAATTTTTAAAGTTATTTTTGAAATTTATCAAATTTGTAGAATGGCGCTAAGAATGAAAAAAAGTAGAGGAAATAACCCATTTGATTCGAGCATATTTGTCAGTTCAAAAGCTTTGGATCAATGTAGTGACGCTCTACAGTCACAAAAATTGATTTGGGACCGATGTTTCAAGAGTCCTGGTGGAGAAGTGGAAGACTTGATAGTCCGCCAACAGTGTGAACAGTTCTGTTGTTTCTCTCCCATCACAGTGATTTTTGTTGTAAGGGAGTTTTATGCAAATCTCCTAGAGGCTAAGGACGATCGAGTTATGGTTTGAGGGAAGTTGGTACCTTTTAATCCAGAGGTAATCAACTTGTTCTACCATTTACCACCAGAGACTTTATGTTTTTTATGCGAATTATAGTCCTACAGAAGTGGAGTTACACGAGATTATTTCATATTTGACTATTAGGAGAGGACTTTGGATGATTATAATGAGCGGAGAGTAAATTTCCTAACTTCAAAGTTATATGCACCTTCAAAGGCCTCACACTATTTCATTTCTGCTCGTCTGCTTCCAACCAATCCTCTCAGTGAAGTGACTAGAGAGAGCAACGTTGAAATATTGTATTCAGGAGGGAAAGCCCACAACCCATCAACATAGGGGTTTTGATATATCACACTATCATCAATTCTGCTACAGCTGCTACTACTGCAGGTATGGGATTTGCTTCCTTGATATTTTCATTATGCGAGCAGGCTGGAGTGAAGTATGATAGTTGGGAGGAAGTTCTATCTCCTTTAAAGTCCATTACGAAGGTGAATGTGAAGACTTATTTCGAGCATTCGATTACTGGCTAGGCGAGCAGGCTGGAGTGAAGTATGATAGTTGGGAGGAAGTTCTATCTCCTTTAAAGTCCATTACGAAGGTGAATGTGAAGACTTATTTTGAGCATTCGATTATTGGCTAGAGAGGGGGAATTTATAAAAGTTATGGATTAAAGACGTCTACTGCATCTACCTCTGCTGCATCTTAATCATGACCTTTTACTTCACGTGCTTCTACATTTAGAGGTGATACCAAGACTCAGGATGAGTTATTGTAGAAGATGATGGACAATATCAATTTTAACATTGATAAGGTACAAAATTTAGAGTGTTTTACAGATCAGTGTTTTACAGATCATACTAATAGTTATAATAGAAGGAAGAGTGATTAGAGGAGAAATTCCACTCATCTTTGGAAAACCTTATTAGAGGCAAACAAGGAATGCAATTTCCTCCATATCCTTGATATCCTGATTATGAGCCTGCAAAAAAATGGTACAGCGGTGATTCTGAGGATGAAGGGTAGAGCTGAGAGATTCATTTTATGATTGTAATATGATGTGAACTATGTGGTCTGAGCTTGCTACATTTGCATCTGTATTTTATTTTGGACTATGTGGTGTTTTGGACTTTTATGTTTTATTATTATTATGACTTTTATGGTAGTTAATGGCAGTTAATATTTTATTTTTAAATTTTAGGGTAGTAAGTTTAGTACTGTGATTTTGTTAGTTTTCAACTTAACTTAATTTCATATCTGTTATAAAGAAGAAAGTCTTGCTAGCTTAGATCTTAAACTTGAAATTCAGAAACTACTGCCCTGTATTTTTCTTTTATCATGTTAGTGTGTTGTTTGCTTTTATACCCACTATTTAGAAGTCTATTGAATCTCTACATGTAATTTGCTTTAATAAAAGGTATTTTTCTGTTTTTCTTGCAGATACAAGAAAAAATGGAAAAAAATACTTAAAGGAGTGAAAAATGATCAAATTTGGAGCAAAAAGGTGAAAATTTGTGCAAAAGAGTTTTGGCTCCTAAGCGTCAGATCCGGTGCTTAAGCGCCGGTTAAACAAAGAAGGTGGTCCCTAAGCGTCGACACCCCGCGCTTAAGCGCTAGTGGCAGTTACTAGACGAGTAAAATTAGTTTTCATGAATTTCGATGAGGTTTTTGGGCACCCATTGGCTTAATAGATGATTGTAACCACCATGGACAAAAAATATCATGAAAGGATGCGTCTCTTAGGCAAATACATCCAATCATAACACATTTTGAAGAGATCCAAAGGCACTATTTGGAAAACTATAAAAGAAAGAAGAGAAGACTTAGAAAAGACTCCTAAAAATATTGATAAGTTTTGAAAGTTCTTTTCTGGGGAGTTAGTTCGGAGACATTTTCAGGAACCACTTTCAGGAACCACTTTTTATTTACTTTATCCTTTTTGTTATTTTATTTTGATTGATTGTAAAAGATAAGAGATTCAAAAGTAAGAGATTCAAAAGAACTTCAAAGAACTTCAAGAGTTTGGTGTAAGACTTGAGATAAGTTTTTATCTTTTTGTATTAGAGTACTTTTGGTTTTAATCGAGACTTGTTGGTTGTTTGACAATGATTTCTTCTTTTAAACTAAAGGGTGGTTTTATTTTCTCCATGGATTCTGAGTAGTTTTCTTTATTTTTCTTCTTAAAATGATAAGTAATTATGTTTTGGATGGAATTTGTGGAGAGTATTGATCTTTAATGTTGGAAGATATTGTTATGATTTAAATCCATGCACTTCATTTACTTCTTGATTTAGCCAATCCAGATGTTAAAATTTGTTGTGAGAACATGTAAGAACCGGGCTGGTATTGTCTCAATCAACAATTGGAATGAATCACATGAGGTTTTATGAATGAGAATGTAGTTCATATGATTGAGAACAAAACAAAAGGGAAATATTCATTGATGGGTGCAGAGTTAGAGGACTTTAAGGAGACAGGTTAAAGCCCCCAACTTGGTTTATTGTGTTAGGTTCTAAAATGAGAATGTTAGCCCCCAGATGGAGGGAATCAAGGGAACTCTAGAGTGAGAGCTAGTATCTTCCCTGCCTAGCCGGTTTTCAGAACTATTCAAACTTTAAATTAGCCAATGTTATTTATAGCATCTCTAGTAAGTATAAAGAGTATTGTTGCTCTTATTTGGCACAACACAATTTGCATACTTCCATAAAAGAATTTCTATACCTATTACTGATTCATGATAAGAATAAATATATTTTCATATTAAGTTCTTTTCTTCTATGAAGACTTTAGTTATCTTTTTACTGTTAAAATATCAAAAATACCAAATATATTTTAAATTCCTGCAAAAATCATTTTTTAGTTTAACTAATTATCTTTTTTAAAAATAGAAAAACTTTCTAAAAAGTGTATATTGCATAATCTTCCCTGTGGGTTCAATATTCAGGTCTTAATCAAAAAGTTCTATATTACTTGATAACGATACGTATACTTCTGTAGTATCCCAATATAAATATATATAAATTGAAAAGTTAAATTCTTATTTTTCTTCAGGATCATATTTTTTGGTTATGTTGCAAAATAAGGAAATATAAGTGAAAAATTCGATCAGAACTATTGCTTTACTGTGCATAAGCATTAGACATCGTTGGATCAGCAAGCAC
This sequence comes from Phalaenopsis equestris, assembly GCF_001263595.1. Classification (NCBI taxonomy): domain Eukaryota; kingdom Viridiplantae; phylum Streptophyta; class Magnoliopsida; order Asparagales; family Orchidaceae; genus Phalaenopsis; species Phalaenopsis equestris. The sequence continues at coordinate 122,357 of NW_018234558.1, forward strand.
ACCGCACGTATTGGCATTGATCGAAGAGATCAATAAAGACAACACAATTGTCCAAGCTAACACACTCAGAATAGAATAGAAAAAAAGTGAAGAAGATTTTTGTTTGGAAGTAAACAGGGACTCACACAAAAAGGGGATGCTGGAGACAATCGTCAGAAAGACTGATCGCCACGGCGAAGATTTGATTTGATTTCGATGACTTAAATATTAATTTTGACTTACATTTTGATTTAAATTTTGGGTGATAGAATTATGTGTGGGGAGATCAGATTGAGATGGAAAGCATAGTGACTCACATCCAACTCAAGAGGCGATCAAAAGTGCGGAGAAATATAAAAATAGTATGTCTTACTCCATTTAATGTAGTCGTATACCGTTTTTGAAGAATGGAGAATCAAAATTTAGGTACTGACCCCAGTATAAGAACTGGAATTTAGGTATCAACCTCGGAATGAGAATTAAAAGCCTTATTTCATTGAAGGGGGGCCTCACACCGATATCAAGAATTGAGAATAGGATGTCTTATTCCATTTAACGGGGCTTCATGCCTACCCCAAATGATGAGAATCAGAATTTAGGTGATGACCCTAGGATGAGAACTAGAATTCAGATTCCAGCCTTAGAATGAGAATCAAAAGCCTTGTTCCATTGAAGGGGGCCTCACAGAATGAGAATCGAAAGCCTTGTTCCATTGAAGGGGGCCTCACACCAATCTCGAGAATTGATAATAGGATGTCTTGCTCCATTTAAGGGGGCGTCACACCTACCTTGAAAGATGGGAATTAGAATTTAGGTACTAACCCTGGGATGAGAACTAGAATTTAGCTAGCAGCCTCATAATTAGAAAGAAGCCTTGTTGTATTGAATGGGAGCCTCACATCAATTTTGAGGTATGAGAATAGGATGCCTTGTTTGATTTAAGGGGGTCTCACACCTACCTTAAAAAATGGGAATCTAAATTTTGGTACTCAGCTCGGGATGAGAACTGGAATTTAGGTACCAACCTCAGAATGAGAATTGAAAGTTTTGTTCCATTGAAGGAGTCCTGATACGAAATTTTGTTTATGCAAATATTTAAGAAGTTGACACCACTCAACAACACCAAAAACTGGATGCAGGAAGATTTATAATAAATATGTAATATAAATCCAACCAAAATAATTTTAATAACAAAAATTTATTCCTTAAAACTCATTTAAAACTGCCAATTCTCTTATAGTATCAACACAATTATACGTATCACTCAAATAAAAAAGGGCTCCAAAGGAGTCCTTGATATCAATCCCATAAGGAAGTTAAAAAATCCAAAAGTAAATTATAAAAATTATTTTATATCAAAAAAAAAATATCAAAAGTATAGTGTGATGTTTGAAAATTGACTACTCAAATAACAAAAGTATAGTGTGATGTTTGAAAATTGACTACTCAAGTGAATGCTATTTAAAATGCAGATGTAAGACTATAGATATCAAACCAAACTAAATACTAAACTTTCAAAACTAAAATTACTAAAATTAAACAAAGTTTTTGTTGTGATTAAAAGTTCAAATTTAAGAAAGCATTCTTCCCCTTTACAATGAGTATATGATTTGTGAAGAAATTGATATCATTTGAAAAAAAAATATATAAAAACTGATTTGTGTCAAATAGAAGCAATTCTATTCCTTACCCTCTTCCGAGTGCTATAAAGAATGTTGACTAATCTAGAGTTTGGTCCTTAATTCTATGGTTAGGCTGGGAGGATACTGACTGCTAGTCCAGAGCTCCCACTACTCCTTCCCTAGAGGGCTAATAATCTTGCATTAGTTTCCAATGAGTAGAACCAAATTGAGGGTTTTTGTTTGTCACCTTAAAATTTCAAATTCTGCATCCAACAAAGTATAATTCTCTATTTATTTTCACCCAATCTCATGGATGACATACTCTCCCATGAAAATAAATGCGAATCTCCCTATGTTGTAGAAATCATATCTCATTTAAGAACATATGTCTCTCAACAAGCTTTAACATTTCAATTGGCCAGATCAAAAAGTAAATGAAGATCGGAGTTCAAATCATAACAAATTATTATCATTTAAAATCGTCGAAAACAAAATCTATTCCTCACAAAACCATATCTTCAAATTAGGGAGAAGGATAAAGAAGACTATTCAGAATTCATGAGAAGGACATGATAAAACACAAATTTAATATATAAAAACAAGTTTACAAAATAAATAAAATTAAAAATACAACTGATCGCACAATCTTTCCCATGCAAATCTCTAAAAGTTTTCTCCAAGCCTTTCTCTCTTTACAATCACTCCCAATTTTCTCTTATAAGTGTAATGAAGAAGAAATCTCTCACCTTCCATCACCTCTTACAACCCTAGAAGAAAATCTCTTCTTCTCTCTAACTCTCTAACTCACGCCACACCCAAAAGCCTCCTCCTTAAACTCTATGAAGTATTCTTCCTTTATTTTAGGCTACCTCCTTCGGAAAAGAATTCAAAATTCCCTCCGAAAGTCAACTCTTTTGAATTTAAAAGATGTATCATTTGATCCAAGCATCATATCCCTTCATAAAAGAACTTTCTAACGTGTCCAAATGCATTGAATTATTCCAAAAGGTGTGTAGAATAAGGTCCCTTTGAAAATTCATGAAAAATTCATCTCGAACTGTTTTAATTTGAAAAAGTCATCCTTTGTGCATCATGTGCCGATCTGGCATTCACGCGACGATCTGGTGCATCATGCACCAGGTCTCTGAATGATGCACCAGAATCCTAAAATTTGCTATTTTGGCTCCGAATTTTGTCTTTTTTGTCTGTTTTCCTCCAAATGCCTAAAATGATATACCTGCAAAAAAATACAAAAACACCTTTCTTTAAAGTGCAATACTACAAAAAATAAGCGTAAAATAAATACTTAAAACAATACATTATTTTGGTGTATCAAAATCCCCCAAACTTAAATGTTACTTGTCCTCAAGTGATGCTTTTATTACATAAATGCATATGACTTAGAATAGCGATTAACTTATAACTTCTGTACTTAGTTTAAGAAATAGAATTGCAAATTTAAGAAAAACCCTTTAATAACGTAAATTCAAACTCTTAGTCTAGGAATACTTAGTAATAAAATTTAAGATTTTTGAATCTCTATTCATTTCAAGAAGAATTGCAATTTTTCATATTAAGGACATTTAGAACATTCATATGAAAATGAACATCATGAAAGCTTTACTAGGAATACTACTAATACTCCAATATAAGTTTAGAAAATGTAATAAAGGTCCTTCCTTAAGTTGATTCAAGTGAAGCCAATTTTTGGCGAGACATCTCCTCAACCTTCTCCCCACTTATTTTTCTGGCTAGACATCTCCTCAACCTTCTCCCCACTTATTTTTCTTTTCTTTTTCTTTTCTCTCCTTTTTTTTTCTTTTAGGATTTTTTTCAATCCTTTGTTTTCTTTTTTCTTTTTTAAGTGAGTCTTTAATAATTTTGAACTTCACTATCCTCTTCTTAAGGTTAAAACTCTATACCTTTTTCACTTTATAAATTCATATTTGTTTATGATTTTCATAAAGTCTCGTTCTTTTCTTTGTTCTTTTCTTTTTACATGAAATTCTAAAATTCTTAACACTTCAAAAATATAATTTCCTTTACTTTAAATAGAAAAACATAGTTTCATCCTTTCATACCAAATATCTTTAACTTTAGAATTTATCTTTATTATTAAAAGCTCTTTACCTAAATTTACCACAATATTTATAAACATAAGTATAGTCATTTAAAGTTAAATATTAATATACCAGGCCATGTTAAATTATTTTTTTTTTAAAAATATAGTTACATAAGGATAAATAAAATTTAGATTACTACTTTTCAAGAAAAAATTGTTCCCCAAAACTTAAGCTTTTAAATGATTTTAAAAATATTTTTAGTATAAAACTTTATAGGTGAAAGAAGACAGTAAATGCATGAAAATAAAAAACTGACTCGTAGAGGATTTCTGACTACGAAACTAGGTTCTGGTCTACTGCAGGTACTAACTGTAAAACAATATACATGCTTTAAAGGATTAAATAACATATAATAAATTCTAAGGAACTTGCTGAGAATTAAAAACATAAATAGAAAAACTAAAAAACTAAAATAAGAACATAAATTGAAAATACTAAAAATGCAGAAAAAGTGAAAGTCCACAGTTACTGTTACAGATTTAGTTCACAACACAGCATAAGAGTTATTACTACAACAGTTTTCAAATGAAAGTAAATCACAATTCAAACAACAACAACAATCAAACATCAAAAACAAACTAAAGTAGACTCATAAAACATCAATCCTTATCTCCTTCCTCTTCATCATCTGATTCTTCTTCTTCTCCTTCTTCTTCTTCATTATGAATTGGAGTATAGGAAGTGAAACTGGGGCAAGCAGGAAAATCCACATTAGGTTCACCCCTAAGATGTCTTCCAATGCAATTCTTAAACTCAATATCATTTTGAACTCTCCTCTACTGAGATTCATCATTATATGCATTTCCTGCTCATATCTCTCCCAATTCAGTTTGAATATTAATTATATTCATCTATTGAATCATGAGTTGATCCATAATACCTTCAAGCTTTATATTCATCTATTAAATCATGAGTTGATCCATAATACCTTCAAGCGATATAGATCTAGAAGTAGATGCCCCTATAACAGATGTAGAGTTCTATCTCTTCTTCCACTTCTAGACTCAACAAATGATTCTACTGATTGAATCATATGTCTCCCAATCGAAATTTGTGGTTGCAATCTCTCTTCATTTCTATGGGATTCTATTCCTGGTTATTCATTCTTGATTATTCACATAGAGTGAAAATCAAGGCAGGATATCCCAATCCTCTAACTGTATAACTACTAGCTATACTCAAAGCATCTTGAACTATAAATGCACCAACATCTATTACCTTCATGTTTTGAATGCAATAGTTTAGAAAAATTCTATCTTTTGTAACATCAGCTAAATGATTTGTTGGCTACAGTCCGACATAAATGAAATGGTGCCACATTTTTGACTGAATAATTAACATGGAAGCAGGTAAGTTAACTATCATGTTATTCTTAATCTTCCATTCCCCTCTTCCATTAGTAAAAAATGCAATCACTTACTCCAATAATGAATCAGTCATCACAAATGCGACGTATTCTTCAAAAAATACACCCCTAAAACCATAAAAAGTTTTTATCCGATCAGTAGTAAATTCTACTTGCTCACCTCTCACAAGATGTGATTATCATCAGTGAATCTCATATTTGTATAAAACTCCCGAACCATGGGAACGATTGCTACGGAACGTAAGTAGCAGAATCTTTCCCAATTCCGTACACGAATTAGTCTTTTGATCTCGCCACCTGGGTTTGCAAATGTCCGTTCTTGGATCATTTTTTTTGTCTCCATTTAAGTATTATAACTACGTTGCGCTTTGAAACTAGCAAATTTTTGTGCATTGAAGTCCTCGGATGGCCTACCTCTCTTAACTCAGGGAGCCATTTAAAAATTCTATCAAAATCCAAATATAGTCCAAATAAATTACTAAATAAAAAATCTAACTCCTCATGCAAGGTTATTTGGTAAGAAATTTTTCAGCATGAGTTTTCTTCAAACTTTTTCATCAAAAATCCCAAATTTCGGATCTCCCAAATCCATGGTGAAAATAATAAATTTCTATGTTAAAGTAAAGCTCTTACCAAGTGAAGATGAAATCAATACTTTTTAGCCTCTGAATCCTTCTCTTTCCCCCCTAATGTGATGCCCTAGACCAAGGTATTGAAGTAGAAGATGACTTAAGTAGCAAAAAATGGAGTTTGTCATTGTAATTTTGTGGTTTTTATGGCTATATAGCGTAGCAAAAAATGGAGTTTTTCATTGTAATTTTGTGGTTTTTATGGCTATATAGCGTTTTTGGACCTTTGGCACATCATGCGCTAATTTGGCACTTCATGCTCCAAGGCTCTGTAAGTTGGCGCATCATGCTCTAGAACTCAAATTTTCCAGATTTCCATTTTTGTGGATATCTGCTTCATACTTCTTTATGTCAACCTCTATTTGACTCAAAAAAACTTTTCTAAGAATATATAAACATTACAATAACATATAACTTTAACAAACAACATAGAACTCACATTTATATATAAAATCTGTGCTATTACAAACTAACATTTTTCAATCCAACAAACATCAGATTCAGTGTTTTAAAGCAAACCAATATCCTAACACTGAAATCTTAATATCAAAATTCAAAACATAAACATAGATAGTGTTCATTAGAAAGGAAATGAAATCCAACAAAATAAACTAAAACAAAAAGTACTACACAAAACATTCCATGTATAAATTAAGATCAATCATCAACTTCACTATCATCCTCCTGGATATCTCCCATTGATTAATAGTGCACAGACAGATTGTAGAAGGGTCAAAATAGAAATTCATAATTTGAATTTTCCTCCTCAATCCAAGTATGTTTCTTGAACATACGTACCAATCCATCTTCAATACACCTTGTATGTTCAAAATGTTCCTTTAGTCTCTAATCAAGATGATCCAGCATTTCGATAATATTCCCAATCACGTGCATGAAATTCTGCACCTCTTTCTCTATCTTCTTGATTCTCTTTGAAAGTGCACTCAAGTTGTAGTAAGACTGAACTGGTGATGAATTATGAGATCCTTGATCCATCAATACATTCATATCATTTTTATCTCCCATTCTAATACAATTGCAGTAGACTTCTGGATCCATTGGCTTTCAAGGAAGTAGCACTTTTTCCCAACTTTCATAAGGTACTTGTGATTTACTGCAAAGTAGAAATATAGTGGACAGATGTCCCAATCCAGTTACAGATCCTTTCATAATCAAGCCCAAAACTGATTTCACAATAATAACTTCAACATCAAGAGGTTTTCTGGTTTGAATACAATAGTTCTGAATGGCACTCTCCTTAGTGACCTTACTAATTTTCATGATAGGCTCTAATTTCAATGAAATAAAGATGTGTCAGGCATTTGAAATTGAATTCAAAAATGACAAAGGAGAACAAACATTTTGTCGGCTCTATTTCGAGTTGGTTTGTGGGGTTGCCCGTAAGAAGCTGTCGGTGACCGGG
>NW_018234558.1:129552-129959 GCF_001263595.1 Phalaenopsis equestris
GTTTTAAATGAAAGAGCATTGTACCTCAAATCTTGTATCTATCCCGAAGGATAAACACAAGACTTGAGGATGAGGCTCGATCAAATTAACTAAGGAAAGTATGACGTCCGTTTGGTCTGTGAAACCTTTGTATTTACCGACAAATTCTTATATTTAATATAAAGGATTAAATAGGGTTTATATTAAGCTTGGTTCGGATATGCTTCCTATAAGGGCAAGCCCCTATAGTTAATTACGTCTTAAATGACCAAAGCCACCTAAGAAGACTCTCGATAAAAATCAGGAAATATTATCTTCAAGGAGTTTCAAATGGTAGTGCTCTTCAACGAAATTGAACATAGAGGTGTGAAAGGGGATTGGTTCAAATTTGGAACATTTTGTTGTAGAGTCCAAAGGAGGAAAAACTA
>NW_018234558.1:129976-130968 GCF_001263595.1 Phalaenopsis equestris
GAGAACCCCGGTGACTTCCCAAGCTATCCTAATGTTTGGTTTCAGTTTTGAGGAGAAAAATTTTGGTGTTTCATCCTGCTAATTTTATTAGTTAGGGCTTACATTCGTGTGAAATGATCACTCAAATAGCCTGGAAGATATGAGGATTTAAGTCATGATAAATGATAACCTCAGAATCTTAAAATGATTTAGGGCTTACATTGTATAGTAAGGCTATCCAAAGGCCTAAAGATAAGGTGAGGATTTATGTTGCATAAGCAAGCAACCTTGAAGTCCTATTTCTTTGTTGTTTAAGTCTAAGGAAGATTGGTTTAGCTGGGGAGGATAGGTATTGCTGTTGAAGATAGTCGTGCTGCCCACCATGCTAGCTCCAAGCTTATTGTTGTTGAAGATTTTGCGTTTTCTAGTGAGTCAAGTTATAATGTCAAATCAAATGCCCTATAGTTGAAGTTCTTTAAATTTTATGAGAGCATATTAAAGTTGATACATTTATTCCAAATGAACTTACTAAACTCAACTTAATGAGTTCCATAATTTCATTTAAATCATGGGAAACCTCGTTAGCAACCATTGGTTACCTCTTCCGAGGGATTCCCAATCATCTGATAGAGACATCTTAGTTTAGTTGATGTTGTGGTTTTGTGTGGTGTTTGTGATTAAATTTTGAGTTGTTTTATATTTTAATGTTGTGTAGGTGAATTTTATCTTGGTTGATTTTAGTTTTAGTTTTTGTTATGATTAACATGCAAGTTTATGTAAGTAAATGCAAGCGTGAAACATGTAAGGAAAAGGTAGAAGAAAGACGGTACTATAAACTGTAAAAGCGTACCTGGGAGTTTTCTCATTCCACAACCTAAAACTTAAAATGCATATTAAGGCAGTTTATGAAAAGCAGGAAAGGAAATATTTTGGTAATTTTCCTAACCCTATGTCATATCTTGGTGAGTCCTTAAAAGTTTAATTAAGGATGATTTCATTGAGCGAAGAATATT
>NW_018234558.1:131136-133192 GCF_001263595.1 Phalaenopsis equestris
CCAAATTTTTAAACCTAATTGGGCTTAGTGGTGTTTCAAGGATGTTTGATTTAATTATGTTTATTTCTCTAATCCTTGTTTAATAAATTTTTGATTTAACTCTAGTCACCACTAAGCCCTTAAGACCTTGGTGAGTGTCTTAATTTATTTTGAAAAAGGGTTAAACTTTCAGTGGTCAGGATTCATGATTTGGATTTTATTTGAAAATCAAGATAGGGGTATTAAACTGATTAATTATTGGCTTCAAAAGTCATACCCCTTAGTCCAGGATCATTTATTTTTAATAAACTTCCAAATTTTAATAACTTAGAAATTTATTAACTTATCTTTTTAATGAGGAAAATGAAATTGATTTCTACAAATTAACCCCTTGTGTTTCAAACATCAAATGAATTGATTAATATTAGAGGTTACCCATTTTCCCTCCTTGAATTAAGCCTAAATGTTATTTAAGGCAAAATTTCCAAAATTACACATTTGCCTCTAAGGCTCTAACACTTCATAATTTGTCAAATTCAATTCAAATGACTTTGAAATTATTATCATACCACATTCATGGGTCAATTAAGACATCAGAGGAGAAAATGTGATTTTTCAAAATTTAATTTAATTTATATAATTATTTTCATGCAAAAAGCGGATTTTTCAAAGAAAATTCGTAACTTGACCAAGGTAAGTTATAATCCTTTGAAATTTTTACTAGAGGTAAACCTAGACTAGAGAAGATTTTGGACCAAATTTCATAATTTTTTTAATTCCTTGTGATTTATTAGAATTATTTCAAGTTTGAGGTTTTTTAATAAAAATAAAATAGTTTAGGTAGTGAAAATAAAGTTTTGTATTTTTTGAAAAATCTCCCTAAGGTCAGAGAACTCAGAGGAGCAAATTTTATATTTTTTTGGTTTTTCTTTGATTTTTTGGAATTATTTTAGTGAAAACTCATTTTTAGCCTTCTAAAAATTATTCTTAAGCTTTGAAATTCAATATCTTTGTTTAAAATCAGGAAAAAATATTCTAATTGTTTCTAGGTGATTAGGAATCAATTTAGAACATTGTCATGAGTTCTATTGTTTTTGTGATTTTTATAGGTTTTTAATTATTTAAGTATTTTAAATAGGTTAAAAATTAAGTTTTTATTATAAATATCATTTTATTTTTAGAAAAAACCTCCTGATCATAAAGAACTCAAAAAACAAAGTTTCATAATTTTTTGAGTTATATTTTGATTTTTAAAAATCATTTAAATGCCAAAAGTAGTATTTATCTTTAAAAATCAACTTAAGTTGTAAAATGAACTCAAAATATTTTGGAATTTTTAAGATGAGTTCTTTGGATCATAAATCACAATGGAGATTAAAAATCAAGTCATTTAAATGTTTATATTCTGTAAAATTAATTATTTTAGTGATTTAGTATTTGGGAAATTTAAGGGTATTTTAAATGACTTGACCCATGAAATTATCTCCAAAGGCTTCTTTAGTCATGGTGAACCTTCCAAAATTTTCTTAGAATTTTATAATCAATATACTAATTTCCAAGATTATTTTAATGAAATAATGTGAAATAACATGAAAAATATGGGTCTTTGTATAGGAATCCCCTCTGACTTTGGAAAAATCAGAGAATATTCTCCTTGACAGAGGCTACAATATGCCAAAAATTTAAGCCAAGGTGATGTGCTAATATGCATGGAGAATCAAATGATCCTAAACAGAGTTTACTTAATTAAAAATAAAATATGCATCAAATAGACTTGAAATTTATTCCCCATTATCTTACTCCCATTATTTTACTCTGTTCACTGAGCAAGAGGGTATTGTTATTTTATTTTTGTGATTTTTCTAGACAAAGTTATGAATTTTGTAAGTTAAGGGTATTTAAATAGTAAGTTAAGGGTATTTAATTTTTTAAGTTAAGGGTTTTTAAATAAATAAGAAAAAACCCTATTTATATACTTAAACAGCGTGTGCTTACTAGATCCTAGGCAGCTCCAAAGGCATGCGTGGCGCTCTTTGGTTTGACGTTGTCGTCCATGTAGTTGCTGACTCCGCCCGGT
>NW_018234558.1:133399-136477 GCF_001263595.1 Phalaenopsis equestris
GGAGTAGGAGTTTTATACCTTTGCTCTGAGAAGGAAAGCTTCGATCAGAGGTGCTCAGTACGTTTGTTGGGGTCCAAGGAGGCTAGGGATTAAGTCCCTAGTCTTGGTGTAAGGCCTAAGTATGAATTCGACCACGACCCGAATTTGGGTGTTGGTCTAGAGCTATGGTAGAGTCTCTGTGAAAGGGGGATTTGATGGGGCTCTTGCTTCTTTCACTCTTGTGAAGGTGTGGGCACAAGAAATTGAAGTTAGGTGGAGTGTGGAGGTGTATTGGGTTCTGTCCCAGTTTCCGACAGGGTTTCAAGCTCAAAATTGAGCTCCGACAATGGGAATGGGTGAGGAAAAATGGTTGGAATGCACTGAGGGGATCTTAGGGAAGCTCTGTGTGAAGATTGGAGAGGCCTCTCTAAGGAAAATTCAGCGCACCTCCCATGGTCCTGGAGGTAAGTTTTTATAAAAATGGCCATGGGGTGGCTCTCAAGGCATAAGTTTGGGTGCATTGTGGTGCTTAGGTGGAGGGCAGAGGAGCTCTTCAATTTGATTTGGATGAGCTAGCCTCTAGGTTTGATTTGGGTGAGGTGCCATGGGAGTGGGGAGTGGATCTTGATTTTGGGCTTTTCTGGCCACTAGGCTGGCCGGTAGGCCAGGGGAAGGTGGCTAGGAGCTCAGGGAACCCAAAGGATTCCATCTAAACAATTTAATGCAAATGTGCTTAGATTTGGCAAAGATATCTTAAGTTTGTGCATTTTTTGAAATAAGATCCCTTAATTTGGGGAACCTTTGGTCCATGGCTTTATTTAGGTGGTTTCATGGTGTTTGGACTGGTCACTAAGTCCAACTAATGGATGTTGTGGAGTTAATTTAGTGGCTTTAGGGTGGTTAGGTCACATTTAGTGCATGGGTTCAAGTGGGTGCAAATGACCAAAACTTGGGTTTGTGCTAGGTTAGCCATGTCAATGGGCTCAAATAATTATTTCATTTGGTGTAGATGATTTTAAGGAACAACTTTGGTGAAGCATGGAAGTAGTTTTGAGTTCAATTGAAGTGTCAATTTGAGGGAATTTTGAATTTTAATCAAGTTTGATCATATTGGGCTAGGCTTGGGTCTAGCTTGGGTTAGCCTTGGGCTAAGTCCAAATTGATTATTGTAAATGGTCAATAGGTATTTCATGAATAGTTTTCAACATGAATTGGATGCCAATCAAAAGGTTAAGGGAATCAATTGGGTGAAATTTTGGGACTTAGCCAATTTGGGGCTAAAATTGGGAATTTTGGATTTAGGCCAAAATCAACTGGATTTGATATATCAAACTTGGGCTCAAAGCATGGGCCAATTGAGATTTAATTTGGTTTAGATTAGTTATATTAAAGGTGAATTTGGGTTTAGAATTGAAATTAGGGGAAATTGGGACCAATTTGATTGACATTTGTAGTGAATTTGGGGAGATTTGGCCTCTTAAGGGCAGTTTGGGGGTTTTTTTTCAAAGATGGTCAAATTGGTCAAATTGGGTTATGTGGTAGTTGAGAAAAGTGAAATAAGGAATATTTGGAGTATTTTGGAAATTTTTAGGATTTTTTGAAATTCTTTGAATTTTGGGCTAAGGAGGGCTGTTTTGGTAATTTGGAAATTTTTGGTGATTTTGGGTAATTTGGGTGTTTTCAAAAGGTTTGAAATGATTTTTGAATAAATTTGGGTAAATTTGAGAATTTTGGCCAAATTTAGGGTCCCAAGAGTATTTAGGTAACTTGGGGGAGTTTAGGGGCAAAATGTTAAGTTGGGCATTTTGGTAGAGTGGGGTGCCAACCACCATAAATAAGCCATAGACCAATGGAAACCCAATTTTGGATTCTCTATGTACTGGTCTTAGCTAAACCCTAGCTTAGGGCCAGTGAGTTTAGGGGACCATCTACATGAGTCTCCCGAAAGGATCAAGGGATCAAGGTCAAAAAATTTTAGGTTTGTATTTGTGAGTGGTTATGAGTGAGGTGATTGTTGGTGAGTGCCTTAGCTCTAGAACAATACCCAAAGCCAACCCTAAGGTACAACAGTCCTATGAAAACTCTCCTTGAGCTTCTCATAGTGATCCCACCTACTAAGTACTAGAGGCTAGGACCAATATGTTTAGCTTCAAGTTGAGTAAATAATAGTTTAGAATTCTATTGGTGAGGATTCCTTTTCTAGTCTTCTAGGAATTGTAAACAAGAAGTCCTATGGTTAGACCTTAGGCTACTAAAGAGGAAAAGTAGACCTCAACCAAAAGTGAGGTCAACAAATGGAACCCCAATAGGTGGGGTGTGCTGCGCAAGCACACCGCGCGTATTGGCGTTGACCGATGAGATTAAAAAAAACCAATACAAAATCCTAAGTCAACAGACCCGGAAGAATGTGTAGAGTTGTGTGTGCGATTTGTTTCTGCTAAAGAATTAGCAGGTGTGTTTTAATCAAGTCGAGAAGTAGGGAGTCTCGCTGGGGATTGGAGAGTGGACCTTGAGTTATGAAATTTTAAAGATTTCCAAAAGATGGGAGTCAGAATGTAAGTGCTGACCCCGTGGTGGGAATTGAAATTTAGATATCAATACAAAAAAGAGAGAGAGAGAGAGAGCCGGAGTGTATGTTCCTACCTCGAATGTAATGAATCAGAAATGTATGACCGATTCATAAATGAGAATTGAAATTTAGGTCAATTCTCAAAAGAAAGTGTCAAAAGTAAGGACCAACCTCAAATGTAAGGAATCAGAAATGTATGACTGATTCAGAAATGAGAATTGAAATGTAGGTCAATTCCCCGTCAGAATGTAAGGACTAACCTCAAATGTAATGAATCAGAAATGTAGGACTGATTTGGAAATGAGAATTAAAATGTAGGCCAATTCTCAAAAGAAATGTTCGGAATGTAAGGACCGATCTCAAATGTAATGAGTCAGATATGTAGGACTGATTCGGAAGTGAGAATTGAAATGTAGGTAAATTCTCAAAAGAAAGTGTCGGAATGTAAGGACCGACCTCAAATGTAATGAATCAGAAATGTATGACTGATTCAGAAATGAGAATTAAAATGTAGGTCAATTCTCAAAAGA
>NW_018234558.1:136587-140135 GCF_001263595.1 Phalaenopsis equestris
CCGACCTCAAATGTAAGGAATCAGAAAGGTATGACTGATTCAGAATTGAGAATTGAAATGTAGGTCAATTGTTAAAAGAAAGTGTCGGAATGTAAAGACCGACCTCGAATGTAATGAAACAGAAACATAGGACTGATTCAGAAGTGAGAATTGAAATGTAGGTCAATTCTCAAAAGAAAGTGTCGGGATGTAAGGACCGACCTCAAATGTAATGAAAAATGTAATAATGTAATGAATCAGAAATGTATGATTGATTTAGAAATGAGAATTGAAATGCAGGCCAATTCTCAAAAGAAAGTGTCAGAATGTAAGGACCGACCTTAAATGTAATGAATCAGAAATGTATGACTGATTCAGAAATGAGAATTGAAATGCAGGTCAATTCTCAAAAGAAAGTGTCGAAATGTAAGGACCGCCCTTGAATGTAATGAATCCGAAATTTAGGACTGATTTGGAAGTAAAAATTGAAATATAGGACTGATTTGGAAGTGAAAATTGAAATGTAGGACTGATTTGGAAGTGAAGATTGAAATGTAGGTCAATTATCAAAGGATGGTGTCAGAATGTAAGGACCGACCTCGAATGTAATGAATCAAAAATATGAAAATGAGAATTGAAATGTATATCAATTCTCAAAAGAGAGTATCAGAATGTAAGGATCGAACTCGAATCTATTAAATCAGAAATGTAGGACAGATTCAGAAATGAGAATTGAAATATAGGTCAATTCTCAAAGGAGAGTGTGTCAGAATGTAATGACCGACCTCAAATGTAATGAATCAGAAATGTGAAAATGAGAATTGAAATGTATGTCAATCCTAAAAAGAGAGTGTCGATATGTAAGGACCGACATCGAATGTAATGAATCAGAAATGTAGGACTGATTCAGAAGTGAGAATTGAAATGTAGGTCAATTCTCAAAGGAGGGTGTCGGAATGTAAGGACAGACCTCGAATGTAATGAATCAGAAATATGAAAATGAGAATTGAAATGTATATCAATTCTCAAAAGAGAGTGTAATTTAGGTATCGATTTTAATGATAGAGTCAAAATTTATGTATCGACCTTGAAATGTGAGAATTGAAATGTAAATATCAATTCGAAGATGAAAGAATTGAAATGTAGGTATCAATTTGAAGATGAAAGAATTGAAATGTTGGTATCAATTCAAAGATGAGAGAATTGAAATGTAAATATCAATTTGAAGATCAAGGAATTGAAATGTAGGTATCAATTTAAAAATGAGAGAGTCGAAATTTAGGTAACGACCTCGAAAGATAAGAATCAGAATTTGGATATTGATTCAAAGATGTAAGGATTTAAATTTATAAAGGAATTTTGGTGCAGAATTTGCAGAAGTGTATCATGTGAAAAGAGTTGATTTTGTTGAAAGAGATTTGTAAAGCTTTGTGGAGTTTTGTGCATAATGTGAAATTCTGCGAGGATGTGCAGAGAGTTAATGTAGATGATGATGGTTGTGTTGTGCGTGCAAAGTATAGGAAATTCCGAAAATGGAAGTATCCACTCAGCAAATTTATTTTATTTTCTTGTAGTTTTTATCACATCTAATTTTTCACAATGTGTTTTTAAAGTTTTAACTTTAAATTGGTTGATTTCAAAAAGAAATTTGTTTAGTTATTTATTCATTTCTAATTATCTTTCATTTGTGTTTTGTTCATTTTTGAAGATTTGTTGTTTCGTTTTTTGTTCATTGGAACTCTGAACCATCGCACAAAAATTGGCTTGCATTTCTGCATTGTGTCCTGCGGAGTGGAGTATTTTGTAGTTGTTTACTATGGGCGGCTATTATGCCCCTTGCTGGAGTAGCTATCATGGAGGGCAGTCGGCCCACCATCGGATCTTCTTCTGCTATCACGTTTTTACCTTTACGTGACACATCGTCTTGAGTGGTCACCCTCAACAGTGAAGGCAGTCCCTCCTTTTCTTTATTGCTGACTACGTCCATTAGAGGACCCTCATAGTCCATATAAATCTAGTTGAATTTCATGTTGAAATCTATGAGACCTCCATGTGGAGCCATTTCTTCATTCAGTGCGAGGTTCCAGCCGTCCTGGAAGGCAAAGATGAGCCTCTGTCCTGACATTTTTGTGCAGATGACAGAAAGAAACGTCAGTGGGTCTAAGCTTGGCACGAACAAGAACAAAACAAAGTATCCATTAAAGTAAATTTTAGTTTGTTTTCATGAAAATAATAACTCATTTTATGTGTGATTTTTGCTTAATTTAATAGAATATTTAAATTCAAAAGTAGAAAAGAGAACATGTGAAGTTCAAAAATCTTCTCAAAATTTTCATTATATTGAGGTTAATTAATTTTTTGAAAATTTTCATTATATTGAGGTTAATTTTATTACAAAATTTTTTGGGCCTGATCACAGATGTTTGGGCAAAGAGATAACCCCAGAACAATCAAAATTTCAAAATTTCCAATCCAGTGATGTCTTATAATGTCAGGTTGTGTAGTATGTCTTCAGGTATCGTCTGTTGATTGGCAGCATGGGTCTTTCACCATAAAAATCTACTATTCGGTAGGCTCCTCCTGTGTAGAATTTCTCAACGATAAATGGTCCCTCCCAAATTGGCTCGAATTTTCCACCTATTTTGCGGAGAGCAAGAATAGGTCTTTTGAGCACAAGTACGAGGTCACCAATTTTGAATGTCCTTGGGCGGACCAATTTGTCACGGGCTTGTAACATCTTTGCCTGGTAGAGCTCCAAATGTTGTTGTGCTTCCAATCATTTTCCCTTGAGACTCTCCAGTTCTTTAAGCCTGAGTTTTGTGCTTTCTTCTGTTGTGAGTTGGTTGACAATGGCGACTCTGAGAGATGGTGTCTGGATTTCTAGCGGTAGCACGGGCTCGGTCCCGTACACGAGCATATAAGGTGTACACTGAGTGGGAGTCCTGAAAGTCATCCAGTAGGCCCACAAGGCTTCTAACAGTTTGTTATGCCAATCCTTTTTATTTTCATCCAGTGTTTTTGTCAGAATCTGTACCAGTGTCTTACTGAAAGCTTCAGCCAGACCATTTACTCTGGGATAGTAAATTGTAGAGTATCTCCAATCTATCCCATGTCTTCTAACAAAATTGTTGATCTTTGTACTTTTAAAAGCTATCCCATTGTCAGAGATTATTCTTTGCGGCCTAAAATGGTAGACAATTTGGGTTTTGAAAAATTGAAGGACGTGCTGTGCCGTAACCTCATGTAACAGTACTGCCCCTGCCCATTTAGAGAAGTAATCTGTAGCGGTAAGTATAAATCTGTGTCCTTTAGAAGATGGAGGGTCTATCGGACCTATTATGTCTGTGCCCCAACACTCGAATGGCCATGAGGCAACAGTTGGGTGTAGCACATTCGGAGGCTGGTGTAAGACCACCCCATGCACTTGAATTGGTGACATATTCTGACTGTATCCATGCAATCGAACATCATTGCTAGCTAATAATATCTGAGTCTTTTGATCTTCATTCTCATTTTTGGTCCCGACTGGCGAGCGCCACACAATCCCACATTTACCTCTTTGACAATAT
>NW_018234558.1:140156-141556 GCF_001263595.1 Phalaenopsis equestris
ATAATATTCTGTGCCTCGATAATATTCTGTGCCTCGGCTCTGCTCAAACACCGTAGCCACATTTGGTCAAATGATCTTCTGTAGAGAACATTTCCGATGGCCCTTCTTGAGATGGCCCTTCTTGTGATGTGGTTCGCCTCAGACTTGTCCTCCAGGAGCTTTCCAGTATGCAAATATTCTATTAATGGCGTGCGCCAATCTTTGTTGATGTCCGCAACTGTATTTATTGTTTCCTTTTTTCCAAGTTTGCTTTTTTCCAAGTTTATGTAGAGTTTTGAAATCATTTCGAGACAAGACTCGTCTTCCTTGCACTATGACTTCAATGGAATCCTCCGGGGGATATGCCATTTTCTTAGCAAGTTTTGTTAGAGCGTCAACATGGGCATTATCTCCCCTAGTAATCCGGTAGAAAGTCACATCGAGGATCTGCTCTAGGAGCTTCATCGTGTACAGATGATATTCTACTAATCTTGATTTCAGAATTCTGTATTGTCCTGCAACTTGCTGGATGATGAGTTGGGAGTCACCATAAATGGCAATGTTCGTTATATCCATTGAGATTGCCATTTCCAATCCGGTGATTAAAGTTTAATCAAACCGAACCCTGCCTTGCCCGGTATAACTGTGTCTGATCCTTTGTCTTTCCTGGCTGACGAAGAACCATCAAATTACATTTCCCAGCACTGCGCACTGGAAAATTCCATTTTTAGTATTTGCTCGTCTGGTAACTCGTTGTTGAGAGAGGACTCAGCTGGCAGTGGGTGTGCAGCGAGAAAGTCTGCTAGTATTTGTTCCTTAATAGCACGAAGGGGAACAAAAGTTATATCAAATTGAAATAAGATCATTGACCATCTTGCTAAATGTCCGAAGAGTGTTCGTCGGGTCATCAAATATTGTAACGGATTGACTTTTGAAATCAGGGCTATCTTATGAGAAAGCATGTAATGTCTAAGCTTTTGGGTGGTAAAAATTAAAGCTAGATAATGTTTCTCAATAGGTGGATACCTTATCTCCGTCGGTATTAGACGATGACTCAAGTAATAGAGCACATTTTCTTTACCCTCCTCATTGACTTGGGCTAAGAGGGCTCTAAGAGAGTCATCCAAAGCCACGGTATACAGTATCAACGGTTTCCCTGGGATACGGGCTGCCAAAATAGAAGGTGTCATTATTATTGTTTAACGTCCTCAAAGGCCCGCAGGAATTTCTCTTCCCAAATAAATTTGGCATCTTTTTTAAATAATGCCGAGAATGGCTGACACCTACTTGAGAGATTGGAAATAAAGCGCCTAAGATATGCCAAATTCCCCTGAAAGGAACGTGGCTGTTTTAAGGTTTTAGGGGGAGGCATTTCCAAGATAACTTTAATTTTATCCGGGTCGATCTCGATTCCCCGATGA
>NW_018234558.1:141567-144837 GCF_001263595.1 Phalaenopsis equestris
ATCCTAAAAATTTCCTGGAGGTAACGCCAAAGGCACACTTTAAGGGATTCATTTTAAGGTCATATCGTCGTAACCGTTCAAACACGATCCTCAAATCGTACAAATGTCTGTTTTTCATTTGCTTTTGATAACCAGATCATCCACGTACCATTCTACTTGATTGTGAGTGAGGTCATCAAAAATCTTTGTCATTGCACGCTGATATGTTGCTCCGACGTTCTTTAGGTTGAACGACATCACTGTGTAGCAGATGATTCCAATCGGTGTTCTGAAATCTGTAAGCGCTGCATCCTCGGGAGCCATCTTAATTTGCTTATATCCCGATGATCCATCCATGAAGGAGAAAATCTCATGTTTTGAGGCGATGTCCACCATCATCTCTGGTATAGGTAGTGGAAACTCGTCTTTTGGACATGCTTTGTTCAAATCTCTAAATTCGACACAAATGCGGATCTGTCCATTTTTCTTTTTAACTGGTACAATATTGGCTAACCACGTGGGGTACTGTTCTTCTTTAACAAAGTTGGCGTCTATCAACTTTTTCACCTCGGCGATGACTTTTTGTTCTATTTCCTGACAGTCCTGACATTTCGTCATAGCTCCATGAAAAGCAATCTTTGAATTCTGCTAATAGTTTGGCCAGTTCTGCAGATTCTTCGTCATTAAGTAGAGAACTTATAAATGTAGGTCGGGGTTGTTCCTCAGTCCTGAGATTAATCTCTTTCAATTCATCGACAGTGGATTTAATTTCTTCCTCAAATTCTGGGGGAGCATCTTCTATTGGTTAATTAGTAGAGTCATCCTCTATATCGAGACAATCCTCTTCTGATTCATTAGTAACAACCATGCAAAATTCAGAATCATCGACTAGTCCAATTGTAACAAATCCGAGACCTTCTTTTGAATTGGGAGTTCGACTTTTAGCATTCCATAATATTTCAAAAAGTTGAAATTTATCTTTTGGCTTTTGTTTTGGTAAATGTCCCTGTTGAATTAACTTTTAAACACAAGGCGAGAAGGAACCAAAATGTAATTCCATTAATTCATTAGAATCAACATCCAAATTTACATGTTTTTCAAGATCAGTAGAGGTAGAAGCACGGTAAAATTTGATCGGTTTTGAACCAACACTATGGACTTCCTTGACCTCTAAACTTTCGACCTTTTTAGGGAAGGGAGAATCAGAGTAAGGGTTATAGTATTCACATTGTGGTTTATCCGATCATACTTTGTTTCATATTCATTCCTCTCTATATATTCTAGGGATATCTCGTATTGAGGTTTCTTCTGCTTTGTCATAATCATTTCATCTTCAGAACTGTCTTCATCACCAATGTTGATAGTTGGCCTAGTCCGTTCAACAATTTAATTGATCTTTCCTTGTCCGCGTCCCCGGCCTCGACCTCGGGTACGTGAACTAGAAGAACCTCCACCAACTCGTTGTAGGGGAGTGGTATAAGGTTGTTGAAGCGGAGTTGTTTGGCCTCCTTTTGGTGATTTTTTTAAATCTTAATCTTTGTTTATCAAAATTTCACGCGAGAAGACAGTCTTATTTGGAGGCGCGTAGTAGGCAGTATCTTCATGGATACCAACTTCATGTACTGAAAATGGTTGTAGGTCTCCCTTGATGCAATTTTCTTTACTATCTTTGCGGTATTTGTTGCACTGGTGTAGAGATGATGGAACCATATTGTGCTAATGAATCTATTGTCGACCCAATAGAGCGTTAAAAGAGGTCTCGGGGTCGATGATATGAAATTTAACGATTGTTACGAGTTCTCCGACCTTCATAAGTAATGAAATTGATCCATGGGCTCTTTCTCCCTTTTGGTTGAATCCTCTTAACATCATCTTATTGGGGATGAGCTCCAAAACGTTGAAGTCCAAATATGCTAACGTTCGTAGATTCATCAAGTTAAGAGATGCTCCAGGATCCACTAAAACTCTGGATAACACAAATCTGCCAATGTTGATGGAGATGTAGAGCGAGCGGTTGTGGTCGGCGGTACAAAGCTGCAAGTCTTCATCTGTAAAGGTTACCCCTGACTGTTCTCTCAACGAACAAACTTCATCTGTGGATTGGATGTGCTAGCCAACTAAGCATGTGCTAGCCAACTAAGCTAAGCAAATTTTGCAAAGCTGTAAAGCTGTAACCAGAGATTCTCTCATCTCCTGTGACAGGATCAGAGCATCGTAGATGCTTAGTCGGGCAGGCAACTTCCTAAGCCAAGCTAGCATGTTGTAGTTTACTTTGTATGATCCTCCAACTTTATCTTGATTATGTGGTTCTTCCACTGGTGGAGGTGTTGAGGGAGGTGGGGGTACCTCTTCTCGATTCAGTATCTTTTTTCCTTTATCTGTTGGAGCTGGTCTTGGTGGGAACTTGTGATTTCTTCTTCTTGAGATATCATTGTTGAATCTTTCCGGTGTCTTTTCCTCCTCATCAAAGAGGTCTAAGTTGATGGCAAACGGTGCACCATGACACTCGAGAGTTGGTTCTTCGTTATCAGCGCTGTCATAAGCGATATCACTGAGTTCTTCTTTGGCCTTGACAACGAGTTCATTGGACTCAAGTACGATTTGAGGATCATTTTGGGGATCAAGATCACAACTAACTTGGTTATAATCAGTCACGTTATTACCAAAAATAGTACTACCAGAAATAGTCAAAACGTAGCCAAAACCACAGCAATTATATTCATAAAACCCCGAAGGGACAAAAAGATAATCATACAAAGTCAAGGGTTCGAGGACTTTCTTCCCTGAATCCGAGACAACCAATCTAGTACAGACAGCCCTTATCCTACCCCCCGTGCTATCAATCTTGGTAGTGACGCTTTTTTCTTTCTGTACTTTGTCCTTGAAGATGACGGATCTCTTGGTAAAATCTTCACTCGGGCTCAGTATGATACAAACTCTGAATGGAGGCTTGTTTTGATGCAGACTGTAGCTTGTTCAGTATCTTCTTTGACGATCTGCTCCATACTTCATTCCATCCTTCTTTGGTGTTCGTAGAAGCTTGTTTCGATGGATCTTTTATTTGATTGAGGACCCTTTTGAGTTCATCCCAAGTTGTACTCCATCCATCTGTTTCGACATATGTATCAATTGGGGAGATTGACTCAGGTGAAATCATATTTATGGAACCTTTTTCAGGTTCTCTCAAATACTCCTTTGGTATTGTTATATTTTCCTCCTTGAGGTTCTTCTCGAGCCAGTCTTTAAAGACGAAGCATTTGTCTATAGTGTGCCCAAGCAACCGGTGGTACG
>NW_018234558.1:145417-149840 GCF_001263595.1 Phalaenopsis equestris
TGTGCCCCAGCAAATCTTTTCACAAATAACTGTTCCAACTCAAAAAATGTTTTAACTGACCCGTTGGGCAAGTCAACGTACCAGTCGAAAGCAATCCCTGACAAGCTGCTGACGAACTGCTGGCAGAGTAGAGCTTCACTATTCCTCGTGTTGCCACAATTGGCTAAAAAATGTGCTATGTGCTGTTTGGGATTTCCAGTCCCATCAAATATCTTGAAGTTTGGGGTCACAAAACTCTTGGGGAAAGGGACGACATCGAGCTCCTCTGGGTAAGGTCTACGCTTTAAGATACATGCACCGCCCTTGGACTGGGCTAAGGCATCCCGCACTTGTTCAACTATTTTCTTGAACTCCTTTTCTGGCATGGCACCTAATGGAGAATCCTTCTTTGGTTGTTCATCTTTGTCTGTCGAAGTAGCCTCACTTCTTTCATCTGCGATGTGTATGATTTCTGGCTGATTAATCTCTTAAGAAGCCAATCTTGGTGCTTGTGATTGCCCCTGAATGGTGGCCATGGCGGTCATAGCTGCAGTCATCTCTTCTTTTCTTTTCTCCAGTAGAACAACTTGCTCATCCATTAGAAGGATAACCCTACGCAGCTCATCTACGGCGTTCTGTTCAGTGTGAGGTTGAGCCTCGCGCGCAGATGTGGTAGCTTTGGTTTCGATCACATGGACATCCATGAAATCTTCCTCCAAATAATCACTGTAATCAAAATCTTCATTGTCACTATTGACGGAAACTCTGTGTTCTTGAGCTAACTCAGAATTCTTGATTTTGAGTTTCTCAAATTTTTCCTCAATTATCAATTCCTTGATTGCTTTAAGATCAGGAGGACCTCGATGGAAATCTTCTACTTGTTCCTCCATCTTTCTAGCTATTGTCGCGACGATGTCAGATATTTCAGGCACTAGTTTTACTTCCTGTCCTGCAGGCTCACTGAACTGTAGCGGTGCAGCGACCTTGGGTACCCGTACCCTTTTCTTCTTCAACGATGATGCCTCAAGACGGGACATCTTAGTAGAGACATTGGTATGTCGAGGGAAGGTATGCTCCCAGTGGTGTAGACCAGCTACAATGTCAGGTGATCATCTTGTCTTTCTTTCCATGATTGCAGGAATGACGGGTAAACTTCTCAGACCCAGTCTTGACTTAATCGGTCGGTGACCTACGGTCCTGGTGGTGGTATGGTCGGTGGTGACTATAGAAGTATCAACTCGGTTTCCCAAACGGAGCCAAACGGGAACACGGGTAGGTGAATTTATAGTCGACTTATGAGACTTTCTAGCGGACTTAACATCCTTCAAAATTTCATTTTTCATATGAGGGGACATCGCATGTCCCACACGTTTAAGTAATTCACTAACAGAACATCCTTCTTTAGTAGCAAGCCTTCTGAAGACTGCACTAACTCGGGTGATGGGGATGAATTTCATTCCCTCCTCACCATGTCCATGAAGTGACGGTAATGCAGCAGCAATCTTCCCGATACTCTCATATCCATCAGTATCTGTTAGAGGATGGAATCTACTCCCTCGTAGGAGTAGATAAATTTTCGGTAATACCTCTTCGACTTGGTGGGGCTTTCCCTCAACGGGTGTGTTTTCAGGAGTATGGACTTTGATGGCCCTCCAAACTCTTCTATTGTGGTTTCTCCGTTCGGGTCAATGGTACAGTCCTTGAGTTTGATCCAATCTCAAACACAGGTGGCGGAACAGTTAATCATTCAATCGAATTTTCAAGGACCATCACTTCTTTTGCCTTAGCAGTAGCAGGGATAGCAGGCTTGATGACAGCATCTTTAGTCTTCTTGCAGGAAGGGAAGTCCTGGAGGCAGTTCAAACTGAATTATGCAGATGGCTTTTGCATTTCTGGAGCAGCGATCTTCATTACCAAGAACGAGGCTTTCCTAAGGATAACCTTGAGGTCTTCAAATCCAGCTCCGAACTTGATGGTGGGAGCGACGTTACGGGCATTGCGGTCCGTTGAAAGGTTGCAGGAAAAGGTCAGCGTTGGGTAGGCCATCGTAGCGGTCTTTAAAATAGAAAGTTTTAAGGTTAGCTATATGACCAAAAACCTCGTAATCTTTAGTGCAAGCACTAAAAATAGAGTTTAATTTGTAGACCAGGCAGGTCTTAATTTATGGATATCTTTAACATCTTTGTTTAAAAAGGTGTAAAATTTAATTAATATTTCAAAGTGTGCGCTGCACAACACGATTTGGTTTAATTTGCGAAGTAGCAAACCAAATTTGGAAGGGAGATGTGAAAAAAAAAAAGTGTTTAGGACCCAGTGTGGGACCAACTTCACAACGCACAATGCCCAGGTGGAACTAGTCCACCAACACACCTATTGGGGTCCGACCCCACATGACGATTAAAAAGTCCTAAATGGCCTCTTGAACCCCTCTATTCAAAAGGTGATTAAACAAACAATCCTGAAGTCTAAAGAGTTGGCCGTACTTTTCCAAATCAGAAATGGGTAAAGTATGTCAATGGAAGAAGAGTAATTTGGTCCAAAAGGGACACGGACACATTACCGATGTGTGAAGATAATATTTTCTTATTTAAACAGAGAGAAAAGCTTTTCCCCAGCGGAGTTGCCAGAAGCTGTCGGCGCTATATTGGGGTTGGCTGTTGGGGTGTCGCCTGTAAGAAGCTGTCGATCGTCGGAATCAAAATCTTGTCGCCCGCTTCAGAAGGATGTTGAAGTATGAAAATATATTTAATTTTAGAAAAAAAAATATGAAATCAAACTGACCCCATATTTTTCATAGTTTAAATGAAAGAGCGATGTACCTCAAATTCTGTATCTATTTCGAAGGATAAACATAAGACTTTAGGATGAGGCTCGATCAAATAAACTAAAGAATATATAACATTTGTTTGGTCTGTGAAACCTTTGTATTTCCTGACAAGTTCTCCTATTTAATATAAAGAATTAAATAGGGTTTATATTAAGGTGGGTTCGGACATGCTTCCTATAAGGGCAAGCCCCTCTAGTTAATTACATTATAAATGACATAAGTCACCTAAGAAGACTCTCCATAAAAATCAGAAAATATTATCTTCAAGGAGTTTCAAAGGGTAGGACTTTTCAATGAGATCATACGTATAGGTGTGAAAGGGGATTGGTTCAAATTTGGAACATTTTGTTGTAGAGTCCAAAGGAGGAAGAACTAGGGTACGTCATGGTCTATCCTTATGTTTGGTTTCAGTTTTGAGGAGAAAATTTTGGGTGTTTCAGCCTGCCAATTTTATTAGTTAGGGCTTACATTTGTGTGAAATGATCACACAAATAGCCTGGAAGATTTAAGGATTTAGGTCATGACAAACGACAATCTCGGATTCCTAAAACGAGTTAGGGCTTATATTGTATAGCAGGGCTATGCAATGGCATAAAGTTAAGGTGAGGATTTACGTTTCATAAGCAAGCAACCTCAAAGTCTTATGGCTTTGTTGTTTAAGTCTAAGGAAGAATGGTTTAGCTGGGTGGTTTAGCTGGGGAAGACATTAGCTGGGGAAGACAAGTTTTGCTGTTGAACATGGCCGTGCTTCTCACCATGCTAACTCCAAGCTTCTTGCCGCGACGGGTTTGAATTTTCTAGTGTGTCAAGTTATAATGCCAAATCAATTGGCCTTATAGTTGAAGTTCTTTAAATTTTATGAGTGCATATTAAAGTTTATTAGAGCGACATATTAGAGCGACACCGGTTAGGATTTTCTATTGGATTCACTTAGTCCAAATGAACTTATCAAACCCAACTTAATGAGTTCCATAATTTCATTAAAATCGTGGGAAGCCTCATTAGCAACCGTAGGTTACCTCCTCCAAGGGATTCCCGATCATCCGATAGAGACGTCTTAATTTGGTTGAAGTTGTACTTTTATGTGGTGTTTGTGATTAAATTTTAAGTTGTTTTATATTTTGCATGTTGTGGCAATGAATTTTATCTTGGTTGATTTTTAATTTTGGTTTTTGGTTATGATTAACATTCAAGTTTATGTAGGTAAATGCAAGCATGAAACATGTAAGGAAAAGGGAGAAGAAAAGCGGTACTATAAACTGTAAAAGCGTACCCGGCGAGTCTTCTCGTTCCACCACCTGAAACTTAAAATGCATTTTAAAGTAGTTTATGGAGAACAGTGAAGGTAAAATTTTGATAATTTTCCTAACCCTATGTCATATCTTGGTAAGTCCTTAAAAAGTTTAATTAAGGATGATTCTATTGAGCAAAGAATATTAAGTTTAATAGGCCTCTAAGGTATCCAACAAGTTAGGAGGGGGAAGCAGGTCCATGCCTCCCTCTCACCAATTGGTGAAAAGCCTAAAGTCCATTTAAACTCATTATGTTACTTAATGGTTCATCCTGTAAATACCCTTATTACTCAGTGAACATTGATGTCTCAATTATCCCTAAGAA
>NW_018234558.1:150062-151758 GCF_001263595.1 Phalaenopsis equestris
AAAATAGGGGTATTAAATTGATTAGTTATTGACTTCAAAAGTCATACCCCTAAGTCCAGGATAATTTATTTTTAATAAACTTCCAAATGTTAATAATTTAGAATTTTATTAACTTATCTTTTAATCAGGAAAATAAAATTGATTTCTACCAATTAACCCCTTGTGTTTCAAACATCAAATGAATTGATTAAGATTAGAGGTTACCCATTTTCCCTCCTTGAATTAAGCCTAAATGTTAATTAAGGTAAAATTTCCAAAATTACACATTTGCCCCTAAGGCTCTAATACTTCATAATTTATCAAATTCAGTTCAAATGACTTTGAAATTTTTATCGTACCACATTCATGGGTCAATTAAGACATCAGAGGAGAAAATGTGATTTTTCAAAATTTAATTTAATTTATATAATTATTTTCATGCAAAAATAAGATTTTTCAAAAAAAATTCCTAACTTGACCAAGATAAATTATAATCCTTTGAAATTTTTACTGGAGGTAGAGGTAAACTAGAGAAGGCTTTGGACCAATTTTCATAATTTTTTTAATTCTCTGTGATTTATTAGAATTATTTTAATTTCTGGGTTATTTAATAAAAATAAAATATTTTAGGTGGTGAAAATTAAGTTTTATATTTTTCAGAAATCTCCCTAAGTTCAAAGACCTCAGAGGAGCAAATTTTTTATTTTTTTGGTTTTTCTTTGATTTATTGGAATTCTTTGATTTATTGGAATTATTTTCTTTGATTTATTGGAATTATTTTAGTGAAAACTCATTTTTAGTCTTTGAAATTTAGTATCTTTGTTTAGAGAATCTGGAAAAAATATTTTAATTGTTCCTAAGTGATTAGAAATCAATTTAGCCCATTTCCATGAGTTCTATTATTTCTGTGATTTTTAAGGGTTTTTAATTATTTAAATATTTAAAATAGGTTAAAAATCAAGTTTTTATTATAAATATCATTTTATTTTTAGAAAATACCCCTCATTACAGAAAACTCAAAAAATAAAGTTTCATAATTTTTTGAGTTATATTTTGATTTTTAAAAGTCATTTAAATGCCAAAAGTGGTATTTATCTTTAAAAATGAGCTTAAGTTGTAAAATGAACTCAAAATATTTTGAAATTTTTATGATGAGTTCTCTGGATCATAAATCACAGTAGAGATCAAAAATCAAGTCATTTAAATGTTTATATTTTCCAAAATTAATTATTTTAGTGATTTAGTCTTTGGGAAATTTAAGGGTATTTAAAATGACTTGACCCATCAAATTATCTCCAAAGGCTTCCTTAGTCATGGTGGACCTTGTAAAATTTTCTTAGAACTTTATAATCAATATGCTAATTTCCATGATTATTTGAATGGAATAATGTGGAAGATCTTGAAAAATACGGATCTATATATAGGAACCTCCTCTAACTTCCCTCTAACTTTAAAAAAATCAGAGAATGTACCCCTTGACAGAGGATACAATATCCCAAAATTCTAAGCCAAGGTGATGTGCTAATATGCGTGGAGAATCAAATGATCCCAATTAGATTTCAATTAATTAAAAAAAATATATGCATCAAATACACTTGAAATTTGTTCCACATTGTTCTCCTCTATTCACTGAGCAAGAAGGTATTTTTATTTTATTTTTGTGATTTTTCTACACAAAGTTATGAATTTTCTAAGTTAAGGGTATTTAAATAAATAA
>NW_018234558.1:152911-182501 GCF_001263595.1 Phalaenopsis equestris
CTCAAATAATTGTTGTATTTGGTGTAGATGATTTTAAGGGACAACTTTGGTGAAGGATGGATGTGGTTTTGAGTTCAATTGAAGGGTCAATTTGAGGGAATTTTGAATTTTAATCAATTTGGTCATGTTGGGCTAGGCTTGGGTCTAGCTCGGGTTAACCTTGGGCTAAATCCAAATTGATTATTGTAAATGGTCAATAGGGATCTCATAAAGAGTTTTCAACATGAATTGGATGTCAATGTGAAGGTTAAGACAATCAATTGGGTGAAATTTGGGGACTTAGCCAATTTGGGGTTAAATTTGTGAATTTCGGATTTAGGCCAAAATCAAATGGATTTGAGACTTCACCAAGGCCAGTTGATGGTCGATTTTAATGTATAAGAATGTTATAAAGATTTTTCAACATTAATTTAGGCCAATTGACTAGGCTATTGGTTCAATTTGGTGAGATTAGGTCATATGGTCAAAATTGGGGTTTTGACCCAAATCAAAATTAGGCTCAAATAATGGACTAATTGAGCATGGATTTATTTTAATTTAATCATATAAAAAGTGAATTTGAGTTTAGGAATCGAATTAGAGTCAATTGAGATCAAATTGATGGACATTTGAGTTGGATTTGGGGAAATTTGATCCTTTAAAGGGCAATTTGGTGGTTTTGATCAAAGATGGTTAGATTGGCCAAATTGGGTCATGAGGTAGTTGAGAAAAATGAAATTGGAAATATTTGGGATTTATTGGGAGTTTTTGGGAATTTTTGGAATTTTTGGGACTTTGAGCTATGGATGAGTATTTTGGTAATTTGGGGGTGTTTTAGGGGTAAAAGGCCAAGATGGGTGCTTTAGTTGAGTTGAGTGGTAAATTTGAGGTACCAATCATCACCAAAAAGGCATGGATCAATGAAAACCCCATTTTGGGTCCTCTACATAGTGGTCTTAGCCAAACCATAGCCCTAAGGCTATTAGGTTTAGGGGATCATCTACATGAGTATCCCAAAAGATCAAGGGATCTAGGCTAGAAATTTGAGTTCAGGGTTGTGAGTGATAGTGGGTGCAGATAAGTGTATGAGTGCCTTAGCTCCAGACAAACACTCAAGGTCAACGCTAAGGTCCAACAATCCTAAGGGTGACTCATCTCGAGTTTCTCCTACAGTGACCCCACCTACTAAGTATTTAGAGGTTGAGACCAACATGTGGGTTGAGTAAAGAAGGGGGTAGAATTTCTAATGGTGAGGGTTCGATGTCTAGTTCTCTAAGAATAGTCAATAGAAAAATCATATGGCTAGACCTCAGGCTACTAAAGAGGAAAAACTAAACCTCAACCAAAAATGAGGTCAACACATTTCCATCATCTCCGGCCTCCCAATTTGCATCTTCATCTGTAAGGTAGGGGTAGAGTTCATTCATATTCTCTCTTATCGGGGTAAATTTTGTATAATGGTAGATAGACACATTTTCAGTCATAAAAATTTCATTTATTCTTGAAAAAGTGAACTGCATAAACCTACCTTACATGGAAATCATTCCTTGGTTGATCCCATAAAAATTTGCATAAAATTCTTTTACTATAGGAACAACAACAGTGGCAGTAGTGTAGCAAAGTACTTCCCAACACCTTTGCACAATAGTTTCTTCTACTCGAGTATTTGAGTATTTGGTAGGTTGAATCATCGATTCAAAAATCCCCTTTCTTTGATAAGCCTCTTCTTCACTAGAACTCGATCATGTAGTTCACGTGCATCAAAATTGACGAACTTTATCTAGTTGAAAATTCCAAATCTAGCAGAGTTTCTAGAGTGGGAAGCCAGAGGATTTGAAAAGCCAGAGGATTTTAAAAGTGGCCACTCTTCCCTCATTTTTCCACCAAAAAGATGGTTTGGAATCAATTTTTAGGAGTTATATAGAGAAGAAACTACCAAAAACCACCATTCCACACATTTTAAACCTTTTCGGACCCGCAGCGCATCATTCGCCAATCTGACACAACATGTGCCAGCTCTCTGGAAAGTGGCGCATCATGCTCCAATTCCAAAATTTTTGCCGTTTCGATTTTGATCCAATAATTTCTTAATTTTTTTTATAAAATTAGGTAAATAAAGATATTTCTAAATATTTTATCAAATACACAGATTTTATAAAGACTTAAACTTAAATATACGTAAATTATATCAATCAAACCAAACTCAACAACTAACTAACAAGGATACATATGGGTTGTCTCCCACAAAGCGCCTGGTTTAATGTTGTCAGCCTGACATTCCCAGTCTGATTCTGGGTGACCTAACATTACTGCCTCTTTGAAGGCTGGTCTTTGAACATCAAAATATGATTTCAATCTGTGCCCATTCACTTTAAATATTCTTCCACTCTTGGGGTCTTCAATATTAATTGCCCCATATTGATAGACTTTTATAACTCTGAATGACCCATTACACCTAGACTTCAATTTTCCAAGAAATAATTTCAATCTTATATTATATAATAAAACTTCTTGTGCAGGCACAGGCTCAAGTTCTCTTTTTATTATCTTTCGATCATGCCATTCTTTGCAGGCTCAAATTCTCTTTTTATTATCTTTCGATGATGCCATTCTTTCATCTTTTCCTTGCCATTCTTCCATGTTTTCCTTATAAATTCTTGCATTGTCATAAGATTCATTCCTAATTTTCTTGAGCTCATTCAATTGTAATATTTTTTTCTCACCAGATTTTTTCAAACTGAAATTGAATTATTTTATTGCTTAATACGCTTTATGCTCCAATTCAATTGGCAAGTGACAAGTCTTCCTAAAAATTAATCTATAAGGGTACATTCATATAGGTGTCTTATAGACAGTCCTATATGCCCATAATGTAGTATCCAATCTAGTAGACCAATTTTTTTTACAAAGATTAACACTCTTTTTCAAAATTCTCTTAACTTAATGATTAGATACTTCTACTAAACCACTAGTCTGAGATGATAAGTTATCCTAAAACTGCTTATATGCAATAGTATAACAATAATTTTGATTATATTTTTCACTTATATTTCCTTATTTCACAATAAAACCAAAAACTTGATCCTAAAGAAAAGAAGAATTTAATTTTTAATTTATATATTTTGGGATACTACGCAAGTATACGTATCATTATCAAGTAATATAGGATTTTTTGATTAAGACCTGAATATTGAACCCACAGGGATGTTATGCAATATGCACTTTTTGGAAAACTTTCTTTTTTAAAAAAGATAATTATTTAAACTAAAGACATTTTTGCAGTAAAGATTTGGTAATTTTAATATTTTGACAAAAACAGTACAAACTTAAAAAGATAACTTGAGTTTTTGTATAACAAAAGCACTAAATATGAAAATATCTTTCTCCTAATCATCAATCAGTAATAAGTAGAGGAATTCTGTTGTGGATGTATGCATATTGTGTTGTGCTAAATAGGAGCAATAATATTTTTTACCCTTGCTAAAGATGGTATAAAGAACATTGGCTAATTTAAAGTTTCAATAGTTCTAAAGACCGGCTAGGTAGGCAAGATACTAGCTCTCACTCTAGAGTTCCCTAGATTCCGTCCACCTAGGGGTTAGCATCTCGTATCACAACCTAAAATAATAAACCAAGTTGGGGGCTTTAACCTGTCACTTTAAAGTCCTCTAACTCTACACACTTCAATGAATATTTCTCTATTTATTTTTACTCAATCATACAAACTACATTCTCATTCATACAACCTCATGTGATTTTTTCTAATTATTAACTGAGATAATACCATTCGGGTTCTTAAATGTTCTCACAACAAATTTTAACATTTGGATTGGCCAAATCAAAAAGAAAATGAAGTGCATAGATTTGACACGGATTTAAATCGCCACAACTTCTTCCAACATTAAAGATCAACACTTTCCATAACTTCCATCTAACACTTAATTACTTATCATTTTATAAAGAAAGATAAAAAAAACTACTCAGAATCCTACTCAGAATCCATAGAACGAAAACACACTTTAGTTTAAAAGTAGAAATCATTTTTAAACCAACAACAAGTCTCAATTAAAACTAAAAGTAGTCTAAAACAAAAAATAAAAACCTATCTCAAGTCCTCCACCAAACTCTTAAAGTTCTTTTGAATCTCTTCTCTTTTACAACACCCTCAATATAAAACTAGAAATAAAAAAAAAGATAAATATTTGGAGCTTGAAAATCTCTCAAACTAACTCCCCAAATTTTGAACTTTCAAAACTTTTACAGTACTTTCAGGACCTCTTTCAAAGTCCTAATCTTCTTTCTTTTATAATTCTCTAAAAGGTGCCTTTGTATCTCTTCAAAATGTGTCGATGTATTTCCTTAAGAGATGCATCCTTTCGCAATAATTTTCGTCTATGGTGGTTGTAACCACCTATGAAGCCAATAGGTGCCTCAAAAACCTCTTCAAAATTCATAAAAACTGACTTTACTCATCCAATAACTGCCAATGGTGCTTAAGCACGGGGCCTCTGACACTTAGGCGTAGCCTTCTTTATTTACCCGGCGCTTAAGCGCCGGATCTGGCCCTCAGGCGCCAAAACACTTTTGCACATTTTTCACCTATTTGCTCCAAATTTCATCATTTTTCACTCCTTTACATCATTTTTCACTCCTTTAATCACTCTTTTAAGCATGTTTTTCATTTTTGCTTGTACCTGAAAGAAAAACACAAAAATAACTTCTATTAAAGCGCAATATCTCAAAAATAATTATAAAAATGTGTCTATAAGCACCATCGGTCAAGCCAAAAATTGATATTTAATTTTTTAGGTCTCAAGTGACACTTGAATCTTTAAAAACTAAATATGTATGATATGTATATAAGTTTCTTCAAGGGTTATAAAATTTAGATTTAGAAATATAGTAGTCCAATTTAGAAAAAATATTCAGTAGATGAGACCAACTTAAGGTTTAGAAATTTTTACTGTTAAGAAAAACGAAAATATAAGTTTCTATCTAATTCAGAAATATTGTAAGTGTACCAAATTTATAATTTAATTCTTTTATTATCTCCTCTTAAAAATTTTTATTAAGAATAATAATACTGATTATATTATATCCATAAGCTTAAGATTTTCTCAAATCTTATACTTTAAAGAGATCAAATGTAGAACCAATTTTTGATTAGGCACTAATCCTCAAGCTTCTTCTCCCTCACTTTTTCCCTCCCTTATATTTTTTTCTTTTTCTTTTACATTTCTATTTTTTTCTTTTTCTCTACTTTTTTTTTCTTTTTTCCTTTTTTATTTTCTTTTCTCTTTAGGCAATAATTACTATATCTGGGTAGGCATTTAATAATTTTGAATTCTACTTTTTCTTTCCTAAAACAAAGTCTTGATACAAAACTTTTACTTATAAATATAATAATAGCTTTAAAAATTATCCTTAATAAAAGAAACTTAAGTATTAAAAATTAAAATCTAAATTTCTAACATTTTCAAAAATACAATGTTTCTTATTAAAGATAATTACTTATATTAATCATTTTATACACAAAAAACTTTTAACTTAAAGTTTTTCTTTAATACTCAAAATTTCAACTACATTCTCTTACTCATTTCTATAATCAAATTTTACTTCCCTAATATAACTTCATATACATGATCAATTTTTCTTTTCAAATCAAATTCACTTGTAGTGCATTTGAGAACAAATAAAATTAAAGTTTTGAAAATATCTTTCATCCCCCTCCCCCCCAAACTTAAATTTTTATCAGATTAAACAATTTAGCATCAAATATATATAAAATTAATTTTGATCAAATTTTCTAATATTTTCATTTTGATTCAACATGTAGAGATTCAATAGACTTCTAAACAGTAAGTATAAACATAAAATCAAACTAACACACTAACTTGACTTCACAATCTCAACATAAAAATAAAGACACTAACATGATAAAAGAAAAATACAAGGTAGCACTTTCCTAAGTTTCAATTTAAGACCTAAGTTAGCAAGATTTTCAACTTTACAAAAGACATAGTATTAAGTTAAGTTCTAAACTAACTAAATCAAAAAACTCACAGCAGTTACTACCCTGGAATTTTAAAACAAACTACTAACTAACACAAACATTACAATATAATTAAAAATAAAAGTCTCACACATCACCATATCTAAACAAGTAAACATACATACATGTCTCAAGTCCAAAACATGAAAACACATCACACACAATTTTCACTTAAACATAAAAATACAAACCACATCACATAGTTCAAACCAACACACAGATGTAAATGTAGTAAGCCCAGACCACATAGTTCATATCATAGTACAATCATAAATAAATCTCTCAGTTCTACTCTTCATCCTATGAATCACCGCTATCCCAAACTTTTGCAGACTCATAATCAGGGTTTCTAGGATATGGAGGAAATTGTACTCCTTGGTTACCCCTAATGACGCTCTCCAAAGATGAGTGAAATTTCTCTTCATAATCACTTTTTCTCCTTTTATACCTATCAGTATGCTATGCAAAATGCTATACATTTTGTATTCTATCAGCGATAAAATTAATATTATCCATTATCCTCTGTAATAATTGATCTTAGGTCTCAGTAGACTCACCTCTAGATGTAGAAGCACGTGAGGTAGATGGTATAGATGAAGAAGAAGCAGAGGTGGAAGCAGCAGACGTCTCCATTCCAAAACTCTTAGAAAATCCTCCTCTCTAGCCAAAAATAGAATGCCCATAATAAGTCTTCACAATTACCTTAGTGATGGGATTTAGTGGTAAGACCACTTCTTCCCAGCTATCATATTTAACTCTGGCCAGTTCACATAAAGAAAGGATCAAGGAAGCAAATCCCAGAACCTGAATTAGTAACGATAACAGAAGAACTGATGCTAGTTTGACAAATCAAAGCCCCTATGTTGATGAGCTTTCCTACCTGGATACAATAATTTAACGTCACTCTCTCTGGTAACTTCACTGAGATGATTTGTTGGTAGCAGATGAGCAGAAATAAAATAGTGACAGGCCTTTCAAGGTGCACATAACTTTGAAGTTGGGAAGTTGACTCTCGTCTCATTAATGATCTTCCAAAGTCCTCTCCCAATAGTCAAGTAAGAAATAATCTTATCTAACTCCGGTTCAGTCGGAATATAATTTGCATAAAAACATAACATATCAGGTGGCAGATGATAAAACAAGTTGATTACCTTCGATGAGAAAGGTACCAACTTTCCTGAAACCATTAACCATGACCCTATTGTCTTAAGCCTGAAGGAGATTTGCATTGAACTCCCTAACAACAGAAATAACCGCCACAGTAGAGAAACAACAGAATCATTCCCACTGTCATCGAATGATCAAATCCTCTACATCTCCACCTGGATTCCTAAAACACCGATCCTGAATCAGTTTTTATGATTACAACGCATGATTGTACCGATCCTGAGCCTTTGAACTAATAAATTTACTCGAATCGAAATGTGGCTCAATCCATTAATCCTCTTCATTCTTGGTTCCATTCTACAAATTTTATAAGTTCCAAAAATAACTTCGAATCAAAAGGGCTCTTTCCTTTACTCCTCTTCATTCTTGGTGCCATACTAAGACTTATTTTTGGGATGACCTACTTTTATATAAATAAGGAAAGGATATGATTACTCAAAGATGTGTACAATTAGAAGAAACTTATGAGATTATCGAAAAATGTCATAATTATAATTTTTGGGGACATTTTGTTGTGGATAAAACAACATATAAAATTTTACAATCTATATTTTATTGGCCGATAATTTTTTTGAGATGTTAATGCTTATATCAAAACTTGTGATAGATGTCAAAGAGTAAGCAATATTTCTAGAAACAATGAGATGCCCTCAATTATATGCTAGAAGTTGAAATATTTGATGTTTGGGGATTAGATCTCATGGGACCATTTATACCGTCTTTCAGAAATTTATATATTCTATTACAGTGGACTATGTATCTAAATGGATTGAAGTTGTTGCTTTATCTCGACATGATGCTCAAAGTGTTGCAAAAGTTTTGAAAATAAATATATTTTGTAGATTTGGGATGCCAAGAGTTATCATTACTGATGGGGGGAGTCATTTCGGAAATGCCATAATTGATAAATTATTATAGAAATATCATATAAACCATAGGATTATTACTGCTTATCTTGCTCAAACAAGTGGTTTGGCTGAATTATCCAATCAAGAAATTAAAAGAATTATGAAAATATTTGTGAATCCAACAAAAATGGATTTGTAAGTCAAACTTGACTATGCTTTGTGGGCTTAAAGGACTGCATACAGAACTCCTATAGGAATGTCCCCATATAGCCTAATATTTGGAAAAGCTTGTCACTTACTAGTTGATACTAGTTGAACTTGAGCATAAGGCATATTGGGCGATTAAAGAGTTCAATTATATTTTGAAAGATGCTCGTGAGAGAACATTATTACAATTAAATGAGCTTAAGGAGATCAGGAATAAACCTTATGAAAGGGCCAAAATTTAAAAAGAAAAGATGAAGATGTGGCATGATTGAAAGATTCTTACTAAAAAATTTCAGCCAGGAGAACAAGTTTTACTTATAATTCAAGGTTAAAATTATTTCCAGGCAAACTTAAGTCCAGGTGGATGGGCCCATTTATTGTGATTAAGGTTTATCCTTATGGAGCTATGGATATTAAAGATCCTAAGTCTGAGAAAATATTTAAAGTTAATGGACATAGACCGAAACCTTATTTTATAGGGGATCAGCATAAATTTAATGATGGAATGGTGTTGGGCCAACCAGAGTAAGCACTGGTTACGTCGGGCTGACGACGTAAAACCCAGCGCTTTATGGGAGGCAACCCATAGTTATAAGTGTTTTTTTATTTTTGATTGTTGTTTTATGTGTGATTAAGAAAATTTAGGGTAGTATTTTTGAGACTATTATGTGTTAGTATTGATTTTAAGACTTTATTTAGTGATCCAGACTTGTTAAAATGAGAATTTGGACGCTAAGTTGACTAGTGCAAAACTGTGCACTAACGCTTAAGCGCCAAATCCGACGCTTAAGCGCGACAATTAAAACATATCTAAAATTAATATTTTAGAGAGGAAAACCACCTAGAAGTTTGTAAGAACGTGCCAAGGTAGTTTCTAAACATGTTTAGGAGGTATTGAAAGGATTTAAGCCTATAAATAGAAGGTTTTAGTGAAAGAATTTCACCCCAGATCATTTCTAGCCCCAAAGCCTAAAAGAGAGAGAGATTTTAAGATGATGTCTTCATGGGAGATGAATTTGAAGAAGATGGAAGAGACCATGAGGAAGAAATTCACTTCATTAGTCAAAGTTCACAAGAGATGTATAACGGTTTCTTAGCTGTTAGAATTGAAGGGCTATCAGAGATCAATCAGAGAACATCAACAAACTTGAAAATACCATGTCTGTACTGGAGACTAAGGTATTAATTCATGCACATCTTGAGCATATTGGATGGCAATTGAAAATGCAATTTAGCCACCCTAGTTATATAGAGGAAGCGGATAAGGAGATGTTTCTTAAGAAAAAGTGGATTGAAGAAGATTGCATCAGAGCACGTCACCACCGTCCTTTTTATCAACTTTATATTCCAGTTGCACCAGGAGAGACTAATGAAAGACCTAAATCTGTTCCTTCTAATGAAGAATTGAATTAAGTTATATGTCTAAGTTTAAGTTTTTGTTTTTTTAAAGACGTTATTTGTAAGTGCTTAGTGTTTAACACTTGCTTTTAGTGTTTGTGTTACTTAGGTGTTTAACTGTGAAAAATTGTTAAGCGTCTGTATTTTGGAAAATTTTCTCATCCAAGATTATTTCGCATGAGAACTAAGTGTTTAAATATATTTATACTCATTTGTGAATTAATATAAGATTTTTTGTGTAAAATTTTGTGTTATTTTAGCCTCAAATTGAAATAATTATTAAATAGAATTTTGAGATAAAGAAGAGTTACAGGATGTTGAAAATAGTCATTTGTGTGTTATGAGACCATTTAAGGGTGATTTATATAGGCAAATAGTGCATTTTACTGTAATTTAAAATTTTTTAAAATCGTGCATTGCCGCCTAAGCGCCACATCTCGCGCTTAAGCGCGAGCAAACACGAGGAGCAGAAGTCTAAGCGCCACTTAACCGTGCTTAAGCGCCAGTTCAAAAAACCCAGTTCGCTAAAGGTTAAAAGTGAAATTTTGAGCCAAAAAATCGCCATTTTTATCCTCCCGTCACCTTAAACCTCTAAAAACATGATTTTGCACCGTGCTTAAGCGCCAGTTCAAAAAACCCAGTTCGCTAAAGGTTAAAAGTGAAATTTTGAGCCAAAAAATCGCCATTTTTATCCTCCCGTCACCTTAAACCTCTAAAAACATGATTTTGTAGAGCTAAAGAACACCATTAAGTGGAGATTTCTTGGTGTAATCAAGAAAAATTTGCTAGATTTGGATTTCTTAAGGTAAGAGCTTTACTTTTATGCAAAAATTTTGGATTTTCACCATGTATTTTGAGTACATCATTTGGAAGAATTTGAAAATTCACTATTCATGGTGAAAAATGAGGAAAATTCTATGGAAATTGCATAGGAAGTGTAGTCTAAGCTTTTGGAAGTTTAGTTTAGTGGTTTAGACTTGATTTTTGAAGTTATTATGGAATTTATCAAAATTGTAGAACAAAACCAAGAATGAAGAGGAGCAAAAGCAAATCCCCTTTTGATTCGAGTAAATTTGTTAGTTCAAAAGCTCAAGATCGGTATGGTGATGCGTTGCAATCACATAAACTGATTCAGGAGCGATGTTTTATAAATCTGGGTGGAGACGTGGAAGATTAATTGTTCTCCGGTAGTGGGAACAATTCTATAATTTTCTGCTATGACAGTTATATCTATTATGAGATAGTTCTATACAAATCTCCCTGAAGCTGAAGATAATCGAGTTATGGATCGAGGAAACTTGGTACTTTTTTTGCTAGAGGTAATCAACTTGTTTTACCATTTACCACCGAATTTCTTATGTTTTTATGCAAATTATAGCCCTACTGAAGCAGAGTT
The DNA here is from genome assembly GCF_001263595.1 of Phalaenopsis equestris. Taxonomy (NCBI): domain Eukaryota; kingdom Viridiplantae; phylum Streptophyta; class Magnoliopsida; order Asparagales; family Orchidaceae; genus Phalaenopsis; species Phalaenopsis equestris. The sequence goes on from NW_018234558.1 coordinate 163,959, forward strand.
AGACGAGATTTTCTCTTACTTGACTATAGGAAGAGGACTTTGGAAGATCACTAATGAGAGGAGAGTAAATTTCCCAACTTCAAAGTTATGTGCACCTTTAAATGCCTGACACTATTTCATTTCTGCTCGTCTGCATTCGACCAATCATCTTAGTAAAGTGACCAGAGAAAGAGCGACGTTGAAATATTGTATTCAATAGGGAAAGCTCATCAACATTGGAGCTTTGATCTGTCAGACTATCATCAGTTCTGCTACAGCTGTTACAACTGGAGGTCTGGGATTTGCTTCCTTGATCTTTTTTTTGTGTGAGCAGGCTAGAGTTAAATATGATAGCTGGGAGGAAGTGTTTTTACCTCTAAAGCCCAACATTAAGGTGAATGTGAAGACTTATTCTAAGCATTCAATTTTTGGCTGGAGAAGAGGATTTTCTCGGAGCTATGGAATGGAGACGTCTATTGCTTCTACCTCTGCTGCTTCTACATCTAGACCATCTACCTCACATGCTTCTATTTCTTGAGGTGATTCTACTAAGACTCAAGATCAATTATTATAGAGGATGACGGATAATATTAATTTTACCGCTGATACGGTACAAAATTTAGAGTGTTTTGTAGCACATAGTGATAGGTATAATAGGAGAAAAAGTGATTATGACAAAAAATTTCACTCATCTATGGAGAGCCTTATTAGGGGTAACCAAGGAGTGCAATTTCCTCCAGGAGTGCAAATTTCCTCCATATCCTAAATACCATGATTGTGATCCTGCAAAAGTTTGGGATAGCGGTGATTCAGAGGATGAAGAGTAGAGCTGAGAGATTTATATTATGATTGTAACTATGTGGTCTGGGCTTGCTACACTTGCATCTATGTGTTGGTTTGAACTATGTGATGTGGTTTGTACTTTTATGTTTAAGTGAGAAAGATGTGTTTTCATGTTTTGGATTTGAGACATGTATTTATGTTTGCTTGTTTAGATATTGTGATTTGTGAGACTTTTTATTTTTAATTGTATTGTAATGTTTGTGTTAGTTAGTAGTTTGTTTTAAAATTATAGGGTAGTAACTGTTGTGAGTTTTGTGATTTAGTTAGTTTAGAACTTAACTTAACTCTATATCTTTTGAAAAGTTTAAAAATCTAGCTAACTTAGATCTTAAATTTAAATTTTTGAAACTGCTACCTTTTATTTTTCTTTTATCATGTTAGTTTGTTTGTTTTTATGCTGAGATTGTGAGATCAAGTTAGTGTGTTAGTTTACTTTTTTGTTTATACCCATTGCTTAGAAGTCTATTGAATCTCTACATGTTAAATTTAAATGAAAATATAGAAAATTTGATCAAAAATTAATTTTACTAATGTTTTTAGTTTTATAATTGTATCTTTAAGGTTTAAAATTTTTGTTATTATATTATTTAAATTTTCGTTCTTGCTTATATATGACAGATGCTAAACTATTTACTTTGTTAAAAATTTATGTTTGGGGGGATGAAAAATATTTTCAAAACTGGAATTTTATTTGTTCTCAAATGTGCTACAAGTGAATTTGATTTGGAAAGAAAAAAATTGATTATGTATATGAAGTTATATAGGGAAGTAAAATTTGATATTATAAATGAGTAAGAAAATTTAGTTAAAATATTTAGTAATGAAGAAAATCTTTAAGTTAAAATTTTTTTAGATGAGAAAATGATTAATATAAGTGCTATCTTTAGAATATACATATACTTACATACATTCAAATGTATAGCTTTAGAGTTAAGATATTTAGTATGAAAGAATAAGACTATGTTTTTCTATTTAAAGTAAAGGAAATTGTATTTTTAAAGTATTAAGAATCTTAGAGTTTCATGTTAGAAAAATGAATGAGACATTTTGAAAAATATTCAAAGCTAGTATAAATTTATAAAGTGATGGAAGGTAAGAAGTTTTAATTTTAAGAAGAGGATAGTGAAGTTTAAAACTATTAAAGGCTATCCATGTATAATAATCGTCACATGAAGAAGAAAATAAAAGAAAGGATTGGAAAAGAAGCTAAAGAAAAGAAAAGAAAAAGAAAAAGAAAAAGAGAAAAAAAAATTAGGAAGGAGAAGCTTGAGGATTAGTGCCTAATCAAAAATTGGTTTTACATTTGATCATTTTAAAGTATAAGACTTGAGAAACTCTTAAGCTTATAGATATAATATAGTAAGTAAAATTATTTTTAATGAAAATTATTAAGTATAGATAATAAAAGAACTAAATTCTAACTTTAGAAAATCTACAATATATTTCTGAATTAGATAGAAACTCATATTTACATCTTTTCTAACTTTAAGAATTTCTAAGCTTTAAGTTGGTCTCATTTACGGAATATTTTTTTTTCTAAGCTAGACAACTATATTTCTAAATCAAAATTTTAGTAACTCCTAAAGAAACTCATATACATATCATACATATTTAGTTTTTAAAGATTGAAGTGTCACTTAAGGACAAGTTACATTTTAAGTTTGTGGGATTTTGATGCATCCAAAATATATAGTATTTTTAGACACATTTTTATACTTATTTTTGACATATTGCGATTTAATTGAAGGTATTCTTGTGTTTTTCATGCAGGTACAGGTAAAAAAGGTGAAGAATGCTTAAAGGAGTGAAAAATAATTAAATTTAGAGCAAAAAGGTTAAAAATGTGCAAAAGAGTTTTGGCGCCTAAGCGCCAGATCCGGCTCTTATGCACCGGTTAAACAAAGAAGGCATCACGTAAGCACCAGAGGCCCTGCGCTTAAGTGGCAGTGGCAGTTATTGGGCGAGGAAATTTGGTTTCTGCAAATTTTGAAAAGGTTTTTGAGGCACGCATTCGCTTAATAGGTAGTTATAACAACCATGGATGAAAATTATCATGAAAGGATGCATCTCTTGGGGAAATACAACAAATCTAGACATATTTTGAAGAGAAACCAAGATACCTTTTGGAGAATTATAAAAGAAAGAAGAGAGGGCTTTGAAAACAGTTTTGAAAAGGTTCACAAAAGTGTGAGTCCTAAAAGTATTGGAAAGTTTTGAAAATTCTCATTTGGGAATTTAGTTCGGAGAGATTTTCAGGCACCACTTTACTTTTATTTTATCCTTTTTGTAATTTTATTTTGAGTGATTTGAGTGATTGTAAAGAGAGAAGAGAATCAAATAGACTTCAAGAGTTTGATGGAGGACTTGAGATAAGTTTTTATCTTTATATTTTGAGACAACTTTTGGTTTTAGTTGAGACTTGTTGTTGGTTTGACAATGATTTCTTCTTTAAACTATAGTGTGGTTTTATTTCTCCATGGATACTGTGTAGTTTTCTTTATCTTTCTTCTTAAAATTATAAGTAATTAAGTTTTGGATAGAAGTTGTGGAATATATTTATCTTCAATGATGGAAGAAGTTTTGATGATTTAAATCCATGCACTTCATTTACTTCTTGATTTGGCTAATCTAGATGTTAAAATTTGTTGTGAGAACATGTAAGAACCGGGCTTGTATTATCTTAGTAAAAAATTTGAAAGAATCGCATGAGGTTGTTTGAATGAGAATATGATTGAGTGCAAATAAATAGGGAAATATTCCTCCTATTTGGCACAACACAATTTGCATACTTCCACAACAGAATTCCTATACTTATTACTGATCCATAACAAGAATAAAGATATTTTCATATTTAGTGCTTTTCTTCTACAAAAACTCTAGTTATCTTTTTAAATTGTTATTATTCTATCAAAATATTGAAAATACCAAAAAATTTAAGTTTTCATTACTGCAAAAAAATCATCTTTAGTTTAGATAATTATCTTTTTATTAAAATTAGAAAGTTTGATGTTCAATAGTGCATATTGTGTATTATCCCTGTGGGTTCAATATTCAGGTCTTAATCAAAAAGTTTTATATTACTTGATAACGATATGTATACTTGCGTAGTATCCCAATTTAAATAAATTAAAATTTAAATTCTTATTTTTCTTTCAGGATCAAGCTTTTGGTTTTTTTTGCAAAGTAAGGAAATATAATTGAAATATAATATGAATTATTATTATACTATGAATATTAGCAGTATTCAAGGATCAATAGGTCAGCAAATTTTTAAGCACGTGTGAATTAATTTAAAAAATGTATGGAGATCAGAGCCTTAAGGGCAAAATTGTAATTTAAACCTTTTCACCTCTTAGTTAAAATTTAGGATGAGCTAAGGGTTTAAAGGGTAATATTTGAGCATAAGCAACAATTAAACGTGATTGAAGCATGAGGGCAAGACATAGAAACCAGTTAACCTCCTTTTTAGAAAAAATGGTATAAATGTAGTTATTCAAATTATTGAATTTTGGGACATTAAATTGACTTGAATCACTTAAATGTTTGGGACATGGGTTAAGAATTCAATTATCTGTTAATCTAAAACCCCAAACCAATGATTGAGTCAAAGGTTAATTGTTTAATTAGATCTTCTTAATATGACTTTTCCTAAATTGCACATCGGCCCCTAGTGTCTTTTGAGCTTTATAGCGAGCTAAGTTCAATCTGAAGAAACTTGTGTCTAAGTGAGAAAATGAACCATAATTAATCCTCTTCATACACTACAAGCTCAAGCTTGCATGTTCCTCTCACATGGGTTAATTGAGACATACAATTGAGCACAGTTTAAACCTAACGAACCTTGGCGTGATCTATTTAATAACATAATGTGCTAAAATGAACTTGAAATAGGGTTATACCCTAAACATTTTTATAATCTCTAAGATAGTTTGAAGAACAATTGAACTTATTATGCATTGTTCAAGAAAATCATCCTTAAAACCTTTAAGGACCCATCAAGTTATGAATTATGGTCTCTTTTGAATTTGAATCATTAAGGGCACATCACTACTTAGTAGTTGTTTTTATTTTACACTGTAAAACATACAGATGATTATGAATCCTAATATTTTAGCGGGAGCAGCGAGAAGATGATAGGTACATATTTACGATTTATTTATCATCATTTTATTACTAAAATTTACCACTGCTTTAATATTATATCCATGTTTGGTTGAAATAACTTTCAAAAATCAAAATAAATGATTTTAAAAATGAAGATAAGATTTTTCAAAATTAAACTTAAATGCTTTCAAAATAATAAACAACATAATACGTTCTTTTGAATTTGCGAAAGTCCGTCGGATGAGATAACCTATGGTAGCTAACGAGATCTCTCCAATTTAAATAAGTTTAACAATTCATTTATGCTAAGTAAATTAAAAAGAAAATAGTGGTAAAGGAATGATGAAACCATGAGACCCTAACAGGTGTCGCTCTAATCAACTTTAACCCCACCATAACACTTGAATGATAAAAAAACTTGTCATAAAAACCTGTCGGCATTATTTTTGGTTAAGGAGTTGCCCGTTAGAAACTGTCAGCCGCTGGAATCAAAATCCCATCGCTCGCTTTAGAAGGACATTTAATTTACATAAATATATAGTTTAGAAAATATCAAATCAAACTGACCCCATATTTTTCATAGTTTAAATAAAAGAGCACTATACCTCAAACCCTGTATCTATCCCAAAAGATAAACACAAGACTTAAGGATGAGACTTGATCAAATAAACTAAGAAATATATGACATCCCATTGGTCTGTGAAAAAATTTTTATTTGTTTACAAGTTTCCCTTATTTAATACAAAGATTTAACTAGAGTTTATATTAAGCTGGGTTCGGAAAAGCTTCCCATAAGGGCAAGCTCCTATAGTTAATTACATCATAGATAACCGAAGTCACATAAGAAAACTCTTGATAAAAATTAGGAAATATTGTCTTCAAAGAGGTTTAAAGGATAGGAATTTTCAATGAGATCAGACAAAGAGGTGTGAAAGAAGAATGGTTTAAATTTGGAACATTTTGTTGTAGTGTCCAAAGGAGGAAGAACTAGGGGATGTCATAGATCCAGAGGAGAACCTCCGTGACTTCCCAAGCCATCCTAATGTTTGGCTTTAGTTTTGAGGAGAAATTATTTGAATGTTTCATCCTGACAATTTTATAAATTTGGGGCTTACATTTGTGTGAAATAATCATACAAATAACCTAAAAGATGTGAGGGTTTAGGTCGTGATGAACGATAACCTCAAAATCCTATGACGAGTTAGGTCTTATATTGCATAAATTGATTGTGCAAGGCCTAAATATAACATGAGGGTTTATGTTGCATAAGCAAAAAACCTCAAAATCCTATGGCTTAGCTGATGTAGATAGGTTTTGCTGTTGAAGATGGTCGTGCTGCCCACAATGCTAGCTCCAAGCTCCTTATTGCGGCGAGTTTAAGTTTTCTAGTGTGTCAGGATATGATGTTAAATCAAAAGTTGATATGAGTGACACCAGTTAGCATCCTACAGTTCCCTTGTTCTGGCACCACTATTTTCTATCAGATTCACTTAGTCCAAATGACTTTACTAAACTCAAGTTAATGAATTTTGTACATTCATTTAGATCATTGAAAGTTTCTTTACCGTAGGTTACCTCCTCTAAGGGACTCCCAATCACCTGATATAGACATCTTAATCTAGTTGCAATTGCAGTTTCGTGATGTTTGTGATTAAATTTTGGGTTGTCTTATATTTTGATTACTATGGAGGTGATTTTTATCTTGGTTAATTTTAGTTTTGGTTTTATTTTTGTGGTTATCCTAGCAGTTTTAGGTTTTTATGCAGGGTGACATCGTTGTTTAACATGCAACTTTGAAATAAGAAGTTTAAGAAGGTAAATGCATTAATTTAAAAGTGTACCTGTCGAGTCTTCTCTCTCTACCATCTGAAAGGTTAGTACTTGCAAGTATTGCAAGAAAGTTTGAGTTGTAAGAGTAGATGAACGTTTAGCTACCAAACCCCAAGTTATGGTTTTGTTGAATCTCGGAAGGTCCTAGTGGATAATTTTAGAACAAAATATGGCAAGTCCAATTTGCCCTCCAGAATATCCAATAGATTTCAAAATGTTCAAGGTGTGGCCCTAGATCATTTTATATATCTCTTGAAATATCCGGAGTTCATTTTAATCTTATTATAATGTTCCGATAATCATCTGAGGCTAGAGTGTGGCTACCCCATTGATCATTGAAGATTAACAATTTAATTATTCCAAAGATTGGATACTCAATCAGTCAATTGATGTTTCATTTAAAATTAATGTTAGTGGGTGCCCTTAAGGCGTGTTTGAGTCATTTAAGATTGTGGTGCCCAAAGTTAAAGTCAGGCTTGTAGTGCTTAAAGATGTTAATCACCAATCATATCATTTTCTAAATCTAATCAACTTGAGTTTAGACGTCGAACCTATGTCACTAGCAAGCCTTTAACAATCATAATGAGTGAAATGGTGGTTTTCAAAGTTTTGATTTAAGTGCCATATATGCTTGTTAAATGATCACATCATCCTCAACTTTGGGCTTAAAAAAAGGTAAATTATCAGCTTTCGGCTTAAGCCCATCACTTAAGAATCATTTGATCTTTAATTGACTTCCAAGTCATGAAGACTAGGAAAATTATGCTTTTAGTTGATGTTGTGCAAGGGTGTGGAATGGGTTTCTAACTCTTAGCCCCATTGTATTTCAATCATCTAAACATGTTTATTAAGATCAAATTTACCAATTTTCCCTTTGATAATCCTAAATTTTGATTAAGGCACCATAGTCTAAAATTACCACTTTGCCCTTGGGGTACTTCACCTCATAACTCATTAAACACGACTCAAATGATTTTGAGGGTTTAAAGTATCATATCCATGAGGTAATTAGGATATTATAGGAGGATATGTGGACCTCTCAAATTTTAAATTAATTTAGATAATTATTTAAATCTAGAAAGTAATATTTTCAAAAGGTCATTTATTTAACCTCCCAAAATAATGTTTTTATCTATGAATAATTATCATAGGATTCCTTAGGTCAGAGGAATATTTAGGTAAAATTACATAATTTATTTGAATTAAATGTTTATTCTTATTTTTTTAGTTTAGATCAATTTTCATGACTTATTTTAAATAAAAAATGGTGTTTTAAATACAAAAAATATTTTTATATTTTTATTATACTACTCTGAGTTAAAAAAACTCAGAGAATCAAATTTAATATTTTTGTGATTTTTAATTTATTTATTATAGTTATTTTAGTGAGGAAATGAAGAAAATTCACTTTTAAGCTTTTAAAAATTTATTTTTAACTTAGGAAAATTAGGAAAAATATTTTATTCAGTCCTAAGTAATTAGAGAATAGTAAGGGACATTTTGAAATATTTTTTTTATTTTTGGAATTCTTATTTATTCTTAATTATTTTAAATTCAAAATGAGGCTCAAAATCAAGTAATTTACCAAAAATAATTTTATTTTTCTTAAGTGCCTCTGATCACAAGGAACATAAAAAAATACTTTTCATAAATTTTCTAGGTGTATTTAATTTGTTATAATTTTTTTTGTACAAAAATACAAGCTTTCTTAAAAATTCCACTTTAGTGCTTAAATTAAGCCAAATAATTCTTAAATTTTTACAGTGGGTAGATATGATTTTTATGAACAATTTGGAGTTAATTTTGTTAATTTTTGACATGTATTTAGTATACATAAATTAATACAAGGTATTTAAATTTAACTAAGTTTAGAAATTCATAAAATGATTCAAAGCATCACAATATTTTTCTTAGACTTCTCTGACCGTAGAAAACCTACTAAAATTGTTCTTACAATTTTTCAAGTGATGTTTTGATTTATATAATTAAAATAAGCCAAAATAGTCAACTTAGCTTGAAAATTAAGGTTAGAAGCATAGAAATGCTCTCTGACTTTGGAAAAATCAGAGAACATCCCCTTTGTGATGGAGAATAAACCCTCAAAATTTCAAGCCATGGAGAATTAAAATACCACAGAGGATATTTAATTCATTTAAAATCATATGTTTGAAAAAATAATTTTTATTTTTGATCGACAATATTTTCCTCTGTTCACTGAGCAAGAGTGTATTTTTCTTTTATTTTTATGATTTTTCTAGAGAAAGATATAGATTTTTAAAGTTTAGGCATTTAAAATAATTCAAAAATCCCATATTTTTCTACTTATCCATGCGGCACCAACTCATCCTCATCCGCTCCGAATGCTATATACATCGCTTCGCCATTTGACACTGGCAACAACGTAGCCTCCATGTGGATTGTGCTTTATGCACCATGGATCGGTTCGGCTTGATCTCCTCCGTCTGTTAAATACCCGCGCGATTGGACTGTTCTCTGTTATCATCCCCAAATGACCTAAATCGTCAGTCGTTCACACTAAAACCTTAAGATCTTAGCCTACTCCACCAAATTACATGAGGTTTGTTTCTAAGCCTTCATCTACTTAAGAAAAACCTATATATATATGGATTATACAGTATTACATACAGTAAATACGTCTGGAGAGTAAAAATAAGCTTAAATTAGGGTTAGGGTTCAATACCTTTGTCAGAGAGGGGAGACCTCAATCAGATGGTTATGGTAGGTTTGATTAGCCCCAACAACCCTCCGGATGAAGTCCCAAGCCTTGGTAAATGGTCTAGGTATGAATTTGATCAAGGTGGTTTTCAGGTGTTGGTCTAAAGTTTGATTAGAGGCTATTTCAAAGGGGGCTTTTGTGAGGAATCAACTTCTCTCGTCAACTTCTCCCACTGTGGGGATGGTGTGTGCACAAGTAATTAGAGTTTGGTGAGCTGTGGAACTGTGGAGAGTTCTATCCTAGTTTTAACAAAATTTGAGCTCAAAATTGAGCTTACACGGTGGGGATCAATGGGGTAAAATGGTGGGTATGAACTGAGGAGGTCTTAGGGAGTCTCTGAGAGCAATTTGGCAGAGTTTCCTTAAGAAAAATTCAGCTCTCCTTTCTTGTCAATGGAGGTGAGGTTTAAATAAAAATGCCTATGATGGCTATCATGGCTAGTTGAGGGGTGCAAAATGGTGCTTACTTGGAGGGTTTGAAGTGCTAAAGCCAATTGGAATTGGCCAGCTCAGATGGGTGAGTTTTGATTTTAATTTTAGCTTGGGGCTTTCAATTTTGGTGTTTTATGGCCACTAGGCCGACCGACGGGGCCAGGGGAGGTGGCCAAGAGGTCAGGTTTTGTGTGTAGGAGTGTTATAAAAGATTTAGGATCCAAATTGGGGCAAATTAAGTAGGCTATGGGGTTCAATTTGGTGGGATTAAGTTGTAGGGCCAAAATTGGGGCTTTGACTTAGATCAAGATTGAGCTCAAAGCATGGGCTAATTAAGCTTAGATTTGGTTTAGATTGGTCACATGAAAGGTGAATTTGAGTTTAGAATTGAAATTGAGGAAAATTGGGGCCGAATTGATGGACATTTAAGGTAAATTTGGTGAAATTGGGCCTTTAAAGGCAATTTGGGGGGTTTTGGTCAAAAGGGTAAAATTTCCCAAATTAGGTTGGGTAAAATTGCCCAAATTGGGTTCAATTGAAGGATTGAAATTGGTTTTGGAGGTTTTGGGAAAGTTTTGGGTGGAAATGGTATTTTTGTAATTTTGGCAATTTTGGGGGTATTTTGGTAATCATGGAATTTTTGGGTGATTTTGGGTGATTTTGGGTATTTTGAAATGGTTTGAAATGATTTTTGAACGAATTTGGATATTTTGAGTGATATTTGGAATTTTTAGCCAAATTTAAGATTCGAAGGGCATTTAGGTAATTTCGGCGGATTTTGGGGCAAAAGGCCAAGTTAGGTATTTTTTGTAGAATTGGGAAGTCAACCACCATATGTGAACTATGAACCAATGGAATCCCCATTTGGGTCCTCTATTTTTTGGTATTAGCTAAACCCTAGCCTAGGTCTAGTGGGTTTAGGGGACCATCTACAAGAGTCTACATGAGTCTCCATAAAAAATTAAGGGATCAAAGTCAAGAAATTTTGGTTTAGGTTTGTGAGTGAGATATAACTGAAAGTAAGTGTAGTGAGTGAACTAGCTCCAGGACAAAACCAAGGCTAACCCTAAGGTTACACAGTCCTATGGGGGCTCATATTGAGCTTTGTCATACTGACCCCACCTAATAAGTGCAAGAGGTTAGAATCAATATATGAAACTTCAAGTTGAGCAAGGAGGAGTTTATAATTTTTAAAGGAGAGGGTTCCCTTTTTAGTTTTCTAAGAATATTCAATAGGAAAGACCTATGGTTGGACCTTAAGCAACTAAAGATGGAAAACTAAACCTCAACTCAAAGTGAGGTCAATAAAACCGTAAAACATTCAACCTTGAACCTGGTGTGGTCAAATTGACGAGAAGCTTGAAGCTAACTCTGTATGCAGCATGACAAGAATGTACAAAATAACAACTTCGACGGAATGAAACCAGATCTAGAACAACAAATTTTTTCTTATAATAAAATAAATAGCCATAAGACTGAGGCAGTGATACGCCTAAAATATATAGTATTTTTAGACACATTTTTATACCTATTTTTTAGATATTGCGTTTTAATGGAAGGTATTTTTGTGTTTTTCTTTCAGATACAGGTAAAAAGGTGAAAAATGCTTAATGGAGTGAAAAAGGATCAAATTTGGAGCAAATAGATGAAAAATGTGCAAAAGTGTTTTGGCGCCTAAGCATCAGATCTGGCGCTTAAGCACCAGTTAAACAGAGAAGGCTGCGCCTAAGCACCAGAGGCCCCGCCCTTAAGCACCAGAGGCAGTTATTGGATGAGTTAATTCAGTTTTTTGCAAATTTTGAAGAGGTTTTTGAGACACCTATTCACTTAATAAGTGGTTACAACCACCATGGATGAAAATTATTGCAAAAGGATGTATCTCTTGAGGAATATAACGAATCAAGACACATTTTGAGGAGATACCAAGACACATTTTGGAAAATTTTAAAAGAAGGAAGAGAAATCTTTGAGAAGAGTCCTGAAAAAGTCCGAAAAGGTGTGGGATCCTAAAAGTACTGGGAAAGTTTTGAAAGTTCTAAAATTGGGGAGTTAGTTAGAGAGATTTTCAACCACCACATATTTATCCTTTTTATTTTAGTTTTATATTGAGAGTGTTGTAAAAGAGAAGAGATTCAAAGGAACTTCAAGAGTTTGGAGGAGGACTTGAGATAAGTTTTTACATTTTATTTTTGACTACTTTTGGTTTTAATTTAGACTTGTTGTTAGTTTGACAATGATTTCTACTTTTAAACGAAAGTGTGGTTTTGTTTTCTCCATGGATTCTGAGTAGTTTTCTTTATCTTTCTTCTTAAAATTATAAGTAATTAAGTTTTGGATGGAAGTTGTGGAGAGTATTGATTGTTAATGTTGGAAGAAGTTGTGATGATTTAAATCCATGTACTTCATTTACTCTTGATTTGGCCAATCCAAATGTTAAAATTTGTTGTGAGAATATATAAGAACCGAGCTGGTATTGTCTCAGTGAACAATTCGAAATAGTCATATGAGGTTGTATGAATGAGAATGTTGTTCATATGATTGAGTGCAAATAAATTGGGAAATATTCATTGAAGGGTATAGAGCTAGAGGACTTTAAAGTGACAGGCTAAAGCCCACAACTTGGTTTATTTTTTTAAGTTCTGATACGAGATGTTAGCCCCAGGTGGAGGGAATCGAGCGAACTCTAGAGTGAGAGCTAGTATCTTCACTGCCAAGCGCACAAACTTTAAATTCGTCAATGTTCTTTATAGCATCTCTAGTAAGGGTAAAGATAATTATTACTCCTATTTGACACAACATAATATGCATACTTCCACAACAAAATTCCTATACTTAATACTGATTCATCATAAGGAGAAAGATATTTTCATATTTAGTGCATTTCTTCTACAAAAAATCAAGTTATTTTTTTAAGTTTGTCATGCTTTTGTCAAAATATTAAATTTACCAAAAATATTTAAACTTTCTTTATTGCGAAAACGTCTTTAGTTTAAATAATTGTCTTTTTAAAAATAGAAAGTTTTCCGAAAAGTACATATTGCATATCTTCTATATGGGTTCAATATTCAGGTTTTAATCAAAAAGTCCTATATTACTTGATATTAATACGTATACTTGGGTAGTATCCCAATATATATGAATTAAAAGTTAAATTCTTATTTTCTTCAAGATCAAACTTTTAGTTTTGTTGCAAAATAAAGAAATATAACTGAAAAATATAATCAGAACTATTGTTATACTACGCATAAGCATTAGGTATTCAGGGATCATTTGGCCAATTGATTTGTTAAAATATATTGTGAAACATATGATCCAAGAAATGAAGTATGAGTTCTAAGAAAGAGTGAGGATAAGTCATTGTATTTTATTTTTTATGTGTTTAGTTTTATTTTATTTTATATTAGTGTATACGTAGTTCAGGTTCTGAAGGACTAGTGCATTACGATTCTGAACAAGAGAGAACTGCTAGAAAAATCAGAAAAACCAAAACAAATTAATAACTTGAAAAATCCAAAAAAATTATAGAAATGGCATACTAAAATGATCAAAATGCTAAAATTCATCAAGAGTTTAGACCTTTAAGAGATTATGCCAACCCTATTGTAGATGAACTTCATTGTAGTATTCAAAAACCTACAGTAGTGGCTAATTAATTTGAGCTTAAACCTGCTATTATCCAAATGGTATCAAATAATCAGTTTGGGGGATCACCAATTGAAGATCTAAATTTACATCTTGCCAATTTTTTGGAATTGTGCGCTACATTTAAATACGATGTTGTATCAGATGATGCCATAAGACTTAGGTTATTTTCTTTCTCACTGAGGGATAAAGCTAAGATGTGGTTGAATTCATTAGCACCTGAATCTATTAGAACTTTGGGTGATTTAGCACAAAAATTCCTTGCTAAATACTTTCCACCATAAAGCTGCGAAGCTTAGAAATGATATTACATCTTTTAATCAGTTTGAAGGGGAATCTATATATGAAGCATGGGAAAGATTTAAAGAACTCTTAAGAAATTATCCACACCATGCTATACCAGATTGGTTAATAATTCAAACTTTTTAAAATGGATTAGTTGGATCTCTTAGATCAATTATCGATGTCGCTGCTGGTAGTTCATTGATGTCAAAACCATTTCATGATGTTTATGCTTTAATTAAAGAAATGGCTACCTATAATTTTCAATGGTCATCTGAGAGGGTGAATCCTAAGAAAGTAGTCATTATTCATGAATTTGATGCATTTACTATATTAGCAAATCAAGTTGCTGCAATTTCAAGGAAGTTAGACCAATTTGGAATAAATTTTTCTCAACCAATTTCCATGATTGAGAGAATTCGTTAAGACAAATGGTAGATTCTCACGCATCATTAGAAACTTTGAATGCCAAAATAATAAGCAGAATAACCCATATTCAAATTATTATAACCTAGGTTGGAAAAACCATCCCAACTTTAACTTGAATAACAATTCGGGTGTTAATAATCAGTAATGAGGGAACAACCAAGCAAACCTATTGGGAAACTGAAACAATCAAAAGAATAATAATTATAGTTCTACTTATCCTCCAGGTTTCAACAGTGATACACAATTTAAGGAGAAGAAGTTGTCTATAGAAGAAGTGGTGTTACAAATGGATAATCAATTATAAAGTCAAGGATCTACAATTAGAGATATTGAGAATCAACTTGGCCAAATAGCAAATTAATTAAGTAATAGATCCCAAGAATCCCAAGAAAGACTTCCTAGTAACAGTGAATCAAATTCAAAAGACCAGAATAAAGAGCAAGTGCCTTCCTAGTAACAGTGAATCAAATCCAAAAGACCAGAATAAATAGTAAGTAGAAGCCATTCAACTTAGAAGCAGAAGAGAGTTGTAAGGTATGGTTCAAAAAGAAATTGAAGCCTATTTCTCCTCTAAAATTTGATTTGGAAAAATCACCACCTACATTTCCTTAGAGACTTCGTCAACAGAAGTTGGATAAGCAATTTTCAAAATTTCTTGAAATATTTTAGAAGCTTACAATTAATATTCCATATTCCATTAATTAATATTCCATTTGCTGATGCCTTAGAACAAATGCTAAGCTATTAAAGGTTATGAAGGATATCCTCAACACGAAAAGGAAGTTTGAAGAAAATTAGACTATTGCACTTAGTGAGGAGTGCAGTGCTATAATTCAGAAAAAGCTTCCTGAAAAGCTTAAAGATCCTGATAGCTTTACAATTCCATGTGCAATAAGAGAAAAATTTAATGGGAAAGCTTTATGTGATTTAGGTGCAAGCATCATTATCCATATTCAAAAGATTGGGATTAGGAGAAATAACCCCTATTACTGTAACTCAGCAGTTAGCAGTTACTATTGCTGATATTAAATGAATGAGTCCTTCAATTTGTATGCTTAGAATTCAAATGGAAGAGAACTGCAAACCCAGGGCTGATCCTCAAAGGAGATTGAATCTTGTTATGAAAGAAGTCGTTAAGAAAGAATTTTTAATCAGTTAGATGCTGGAATTACCTACCCTATTTCAGATAGTGCATGGGTTAGTCCAATTCACTACGTTTCTGAGAAAGGAGCAACTGTAACTGTAAATAAACATAATGAATTTATACCTACTAGACAAGTTATAGGGTGGTGAATATGCATTGGTTATAGAAAATTAAATATTGCCACCAGGAAAGATCATTTTTCATTTCATTACCCTTTCTAGTCATTACCCTTTCTAGATCAAATGATGGATAGACTAGCTGGGCATAAATACTTTTGTTTTTTTTATGGATATACTCATTATCACCAAATACAAATATCTCCTAAGGATCAAGAGAAAACAACTTTTAGCAGTCCTTACGGTAATTTTTCTTTTAGTAGGAGCCCTTTGGTTTATGTAATGCCCCTGCTACATTTTAAAGATGTATGATGGCAATTTTTTGTGATTTAATTGAAAAAGGAATTAAAGTATTAATGGATGATTTTTCAGTGTTTGGAACTTCATTTAACTCATGTTTAGAACATTTATCTAAAGTTCTTAAGCATTGTGAAGAAATAAATTTAGTCCTTAATTGAGAAAAATGCCAATTTATGGTAGTAGGAGGAATTGTATTAGGTCATCAAATTTCAAAAAATGGTTTGGAAGTAGATCCCGCTAAAATTTAAGTGATTGTTAATTTACTTTATCCAACAAATGTAAGGGAAATTAGGAGTTTTTTAGGTCATGCTGGATTCTACTACAGGCGATATACTAAAGACTTTTCAAAGATTGCTAAGTCATTATACCATTTACTAGAGAAAGATGCAATTTTCAATTTTAATAAGGAATGCCTAAAAGCTTTTAATTTATTAAGAGAAAAATTAATCACTGCACCAATTATAGTTTCACCAAACTGGGGAAAATCTTTTGAATTGATGTGTGGCGCTAGTGATTATGCTATAGGAGTTGTTTTAAGACAAAGATATGATAAAATTTCCAAAGTAATTTACTATGCTAGTAAAACTCTTAATAAAACACAAATCAATCATACAACAACATAAAAAGAGTTATTAGAAAGAGTATATACTTTTGATAAATCTAGATCATATTTAATAGGAACTCATTGTGTAGTGCATATATATCATTCTTCTATTAAGTGCTTAATGAAAAAGAAAGATGCTAAACTTAGACTTATAAGATGGATTCTTCTACAGGTGATATATTAAAGACTTTTCAAAGATTAATAAGCCTTTATGTTATTTACTAGAGAAATATGCAATTTTCAATTTTAATAAGGAATGCCTAAAAGCTTTTAATTTATTAAGAGAAAAATTAATCGCTGCTCCAATTGCTGCTCCAATTATAGTATCAGCAAACTGGGGAAAATCTTTTGAATTGATGTGTGACGCTAGTGATTATGCTATAGGAACTGTTTTAAGATAAAGACATGATAAAATTTTCAAACTAATTTACTATGGTAGTAAAACTCTTAATAAAACTCAAATCAATTATAAAACAGCAGAAAAATATTTATTAGCAAAAGTATATACTTTTGATAAATCTAGATCATATTTAATAGGAACTCATTGTGTAGTGCATATATATCATTCTTCTATTAAGTACTTAATGAAAAAGAAAGATGCTAAACTTAGACTTATAAGATGGATTCTTCTACAGGTGATATATTAAAGACTTTTCAAAGATTAATAAGCCTTTATGTTATTTACTAGAGAAATATGCAATTTTCAATTTTAATAAGGAATGCCTATTGAAAAGGAAATTAGTGAACATTTTCTAGATGAAAAATTATTAACTATTTTTTGGTGGCATGTTTCGTGTTAAGTCGACATTGTAAACTTTATTGTTAGCGATATTATACCCTATGGAATGACATAACAACGAAAGAGTAAATTTATTTCTGAAGCTAAGACTTATTTTTGGGATGAACCATTTTTATATAAACAAGGAAAGGATCTAATTATTCAAAGATGTGTACCATTAGAAGAAACTTATGAAATTATCCAAAAAAGGCATGATTCTAATTTTGGGGGACATTTTGGTGTTGATAAAACAACATACAAAATTTTACAATCTGGATTCTATTGGCCTACAATTTTTAGAGGTGTTAATGCTCATATCAAAACTTTTGATAAATGTTAACGAGTAGGCAATATTTCTAGAAGAAATAAGATGCCTGACAACGACTTTATATATGCTTATTATATATGCTTAAAAATACAAGAATTTAATACTGCTGCTAGAAGATTTAATTCTCTGGCAAGGGTGCAAAAAACATAACAACGGTTATGGATATGATAAAGATGTATATATAAAATATTCAATAATGGTAATGTCACACTTATCAACGAAAGTATATGTATCACTCAAGTAATATATGGCTCTAATGGAGTCCTAGATATCGATCTCAATATTAGAGGCTACGAACAATGATTTTAGAAAATCAATACTTAATCACAAAAATATAATTCAAATTGCTTATCTATCACTAATAAGCAATTGAAATAAATATGCAATTTTAATAACTCTTAAATAACTAATTCTACTAATAAAGATTATAATGTGAAACTCAATATATAATAAAACATCCTTCTCCTTGTGAAGAAATTAAAGTGAATGGATAAAGCGAATCAGTTCAAATTGGATTATGCCAAATAGGAGCATACCTATTATTTACCCTTTGGTCCAGGCATAAAGAACATTGACTAATCCTATGCTTGTTTATTGAATATGTGGCTAGGTTGGGAGGATACCGACTCTCACTTCGGAGCTCCCTCGTTCCCCTCACTTGAGGGCTAACATCAACACTTCAACACCCAGAACGATAGGACCAAATTGACGATTTTAGTCTGTCACTCTAAAATCTCCAATTCTACGCTCCATAATTTTATTTCCCTATTTATTTGCACCCAACTTCCAAGGGCTTTGACCTCATGAATTTTGGATGTAATCTTCACTTTAGTTGTAAAACTCAACATATTTTAACAAATCAATTGGCCAGATTGAAAGTAAACTAAGATCGAAGTGAAAAGATCATCACAACTTCTTTAACATTTTGATGGCTCAACCAATTCAAATCACCATTTCACAAAATTTCAAGACAAGGAGAAAGACAGAGAAAACTAC
>NW_018234558.1:182511-183789 GCF_001263595.1 Phalaenopsis equestris
CCTCATGGGGAAGATACGACAAAACTCAAAATTTATATATAAAAACAAAGTCATACAAACTGCAACAAGTAATACAACAAGTAAATAACACATATCAAAGTTCCTCTAAATCTTTTTGTTTCTTTACAACACATAGAATTCTTCTTCAAAAAGGCAAGGAGGAAGAAATCTCTCACCTTTCCTTCACTCTTACAATCTCTCAAAGAATTCCTCCCAATCTAACCCTAAATTTAACAATCTACACACTAATGGGGCTCTTGAACTTCTCTTAACCTCTTTAACCTCCTAAATCTCCCCCCTATTTTCGGCCAAAATCTCCTCTTAAAGTTGTAGAAGAGTTTTTACAAGAGTTGCCTAAGCATTCATTTAAAAATCATTCACATTCAATGCACCTGTTGAGATAACCGCCGATCTCGCCATCGGTGGCCTCGAGGGCACCATCAGTGGGCCTTCTAAAATATTTGATCTGAACTCTTGGGAAAATCTCGCCGTCGGCGTTGTTGGGTTCGCCGTTGGCGCCCTAGTTCAAATCTTCATATTTTGGTCCTTTTCGCTCCAAATTTGCTCATTTTTGCATCTTTTTGCTCCAATCACCATAATTCATGATACCTGCAACGAAACATAAAAAATACCTCTATTTAAAGTGCAATATCATCAAAACCAGTGTAAAATAGGTATGAAAATCTCAACATATTTTTGTTTGGTCAAAATTCCCAAAATTTAATTATTACTTGTCCTCAAGTAATTTTAGTACTACTTTTAGTACTTTTTAGTACTACATAAAAGTTATGATCTATCGTAGTAAACTCTTAATTTAGAAATACTATAAGTTTGATTTATGTAAATACCATAGTGAGATTTTCAGAAAAAATTCAAGTAATTAAATTAACTATGTAGGTACAAGATTATCTAGTCATAAAGTTTAAGAGTTCTAGTTTTCTATTCATTTCAAGAATGACTATATGTTGTAATATCAAGTCACTTAAAATATTCAAATGATAGGAACTTCATGAGAACACTATAAGTAAAATATGCTAATCCATAAATATAAGTTCAGGAATGTATTTAGGTTTTCCCTTTAAGTAGGTCCAGTGAAGCCAATTTTTGATTAGGCATCTCCTCAAGCTTCTCCTCACTCTTATAATTTTTTTCTTTATTTTCTTTTCTCTTTTTCATTTGGATTTTTTTCAATCCTATATATTTTTCTTTTATTTTTAGGGATTGTTGTCAATCCTTTCTTTTTCCTTTTTCAAGTGAGGATTACTATATCTGGATAGC
>NW_018234558.1:183864-186383 GCF_001263595.1 Phalaenopsis equestris
TATTCTCTTATACTAAATATCTTAATCTACAAAATTAATTTTCATTACAAAAATATTCCCTTAAATCTATCATAATATTTAAATATCTACAAAATATAGTTCTCTGAATTAAATTCACTGCATAAAATCATATTAATAATTTTTAAAAATATTTAAATTGAGAACATCTAATATTTAATATTTTTCTTCCCTCCCCCAAACTTAAATTTTTCAATATGGAATGATACACGTGGAATGAAAAATTCTAAATTTAAATCATACCTCAGTATTTTAGGTATTTTCATCATTCTGAAATTTTTGCAGTCTTTCTCAAAATTTCTACTTCACCTGGTCTGTAACATTAGAAGCTTTCTATACATATAAACTATTAGAGATTTTGTTGGGTAATGAAATTATTAAATAAGTACAAAACTAAACATTATACAAACACAATATTTCACTAACACATCCACAATACTAAACAAAAAACAAATACAATTAAAATGCAAAATAAAAATCACATCACATTACCATTTAACAAATTTCAACTACCACACCAAACAATTATAACAATAATTAAAAATTATCCAATTGCAACATAAAAATAAAAATGAAATTACAAACACACAAAAATATATCTCTTTTACAAAAATTACAAAAATAAAAGTAAAAGTACATCAACTACTATCATATGTCAAAATCTTAAACTATATTTTCGTCTCCTTGGTTAGCATGTGGATTGGGCTGATACTGAGTATATCATGGGCATTTAGGAAAAGTAACATCAGGCTCACCTCTGTAGTGTCGGGCCTGAGCTTCGTAGTAAGCTATCTCAAAGTCCGAATGCCTCTATATGTACTCACTATCATAATCATATCTACGTTCTAAACCCCCAATTCTTTCATTTATTAGCTCTATACTCTTTTGCTGCTAGGTCAACTCATTCATTAAATCATTCAGGGTAGGGGAACTAGAAGAAGGAAGGTCATAACTAGTAGAGGGGATATCTCTACTAGTAGAAAGTTCTTGACTCCTACTTCTAGTTCTCCATTTTTCATGGGATTCATATGTCTTCAAATTAGCTTTACTAATGGGTTTCATAAGGTAAACCCATTCTTTATCACCTCTAGCTTCCACTCTAGAAAGTTGGCAAAGTGCATAAATGAGGACAAGATGTTTCAGACCTCCACTTATTTCACTCCTTGTCATGGTCAATATATTCTTAAAAAAATTCTCCCAACATTTGTATTTCTATTTTTAAGAATACAGAAATTCAGAATAGCTCTATCTCTTGTTACCTCACTATGGTGATAGGTAGATAACATAATAAAGGAAATAAAATAGTGTCACGCTTTAGATGTGGCATTCAACATGGAAGCAGAAAAATTTACCTGTTCTCGTTGCTTTATCTTCCATGTCCCGATTCTTTCACAATATTTGCAACAGCCTTGTTGGTGGTATAACAGAAGTTTTCCCTCCTCCGTTCGGTAATAACTCAATCAATTTCTCCTCCCAAACTCTCAAAAACTCGATCTTGTATACATTTCTTCCATTTGAATACTGAAGTAAATCTCGATTGATCCTTCGCATTGATGAAGCGGGACTCGTCAAATTCAAGTCGCCTCTTTTGTCACGGATCCATTTCAATCTAATCAAAATTATAGAAAAAATTCTAAAATATACTTCAAATCTGCTAATAATGGCTTCTAAGAGTGACTCTAAGAGTTCAAAACTAAATTCCATGAATTTCTTCTTAATATTTTGTTCATATTCTCAAAATTTTTGGATCTTCTCAATGTGGATAATATCAAGGTGAAAATCAAATATTTTTAGTTTGGAGTGAAGCTCTTACCGAGAGATGATCAATTCTGGTGTCTAAATGCTTTGAAATTGCCCCCAAATCGAAGATCTTCAAGCCCTAGATCAAAATTTTCATTTTTAAGAGGAAGGGATGATCAATAGTGGCGGTTGATTGGTCAAAATCACAGTTAAAGGTGTTTTTTTGGGATCTCATCGTCGGTGGGGTCTTTGGCGCCGTTAGCGAGCTCTATTGAATTAAAATCCTAAGTCTTAGGAAAAGTCCACCGTCGGCGGCGTCGAGGGCGCTGTCGGTGAGCTTTATTTTAAAAATTGGATCCATAAAAATTGAATCATCACAGTTTTGCTTTGGTCCGAATGCGTTACAATTTTTTTTCTATGGATCCAATTTTTATGATGATTCAAGAGTAAAAATGAGTAGTAGAGTTCAAAACTACAACAAACTAATGATAATTTCAAATAAAAACTATAATCGCAATAAAAATAAAGATAAGCTAATAAAACAAAGATAACTATGGGTTACCTCCATAAAGAGCTTGGTTTAACATCGTTAGCCGACCTATTCAAGTATTATTCAGGTTGACTAATCATTAAAACCTTTTTTAAAATTTTGTCTTTTACCCTCAAAATACGGCTTTAATCTGTGTCCATTTACTTTAAATCTATTCACAGTCTTTTGATCTTCAATTTCAAGAGCTCCGTAAGTATAAACTTGAGTCACA
>NW_018234558.1:186435-191145 GCF_001263595.1 Phalaenopsis equestris
TTTCTCCTTATAAATTATGTCGTTATCATAAGATTCATTTCTTAATTCTTCCAATTCATTCAATTGTAACAATCTCTTCTCACCAGCATCTTTCAAATTATAATTGAATTCTTTAATCACCCAATATGTTTTATGCTCTAATTCTAGTGGTAAGTGACAAGTCTTTCCAAAAATCAGTCTGTAAGAAGTCATTCCAATAGGAGTTTTGTAAGCGGTCCTGTAAGCCAATAATGCGGTATCCAGTCTAGTGGACCAATCTACTCTACTAGGGTTTACAATCTTTTTAAGTAGTTGTTTAATCTCTCTATTAAAAACTTCAGCTAACCCACTGGTTTGAGGATGATAGGAAGTAGAGATTCTATGAATAATATTAAACTTTTCTGTCAATCTCTGAATGTATTTATTCCTAAAATTGGATCCTCCGTCAGTGATAATCTTTCTCAGCATTCTGTATTTAGTGAAAATATTTTTCATTAAAAATCTTGAAACACTTTTAGCGTCACAACGAGGTAAAGCTTGTACTTCAATCCAATTTGAAATGTAGTCTACTGCAATTAATATGTATAAGTTCTCAGATGAAGGAATAAATGGTCCCATGAAATCTAATCCCCAAACATCAAAGATCTCAACTTCTAACACGAAATTCAGAGTCATTTCATTTCTTTTAGATATATTGCCTACTCATTGGCATCGATCACAAGTTGTTATGTATCTGTAAACATCTCTAAAAAGAGTAGGCCAATAGAATCTAGCTTATAAAATTTTATAAGCTTTTTATCAATCCCAAAATGTCCTCTAAATTTAGAATCATGACATTTCAGAATGATTAGTTCAGTTTCTTCATAAGGTACACATCTTCTCATAATAAGATCCTTACATTACTTATATAAATTAGGTTCATCCAAAAAATATGCTTTTGCAACATCAATGAATTTTCTTTGTTGTTGCAATGTCAGCATAGGTGGTAAAATATCACTTACAATATAATTAACAATATCAACATACCATGATATTTTCCACTCATTAATATTATAAAGTTATTCATCAGGAAAACTGTCTGTAATTTCATTGTCGGTGTTAGATAATTAATTTTCTAATCTCGACAATTGATCAACAATTTTATTATCAGTTCCCTTTCTATCAATAACCATAAGATCAAATTCTTGCATCAAAAGTATCCATTATTTAACCTTGGTTTAACATACTTATTTTGCATCAGATATTTAATAGCAGAGTGATCAATGTGCATAACACATTTAGTCCTAATTAAATAAGATATAAATTTGTCTAAAGCATACATAATGGCAGGTAACTCTTTTTCCATAACAATATAATTAATTTGAGCATCATTAAGAGTTTTACTAGCGTAGTATATAACTTTAAAAATCTTTTCATACCTTTGTCCAAGAACAACTCCAATAGCATAATCATTAGCATCGCACATCAGTTCAAATGGTTTCTCCCAGTTAGGTGAAACTATAATAGGGGCTGTGATTAGTTTTTCTTTTAATAACTCAAAGGTATTTTACCAGTTTTTTATAAATTCAAATTTCTTGTCCTTTTAGAAAAGTTGGCATAAAGGTTTAGTAATTTTTGAAAAATCTTTAATAAAACGCCTGTAAAAACCAACATGTTCAGGAAAACTCTTAACCTCTCCTTCATTAGTAGGAGATGCTAATTTAGATATAATTTGAATTTTTGCAGGATCTGCTTCTATATCATTTTCCAAAATTTTATGTCTTAACACAATTCCTCCTGCAATCATAAATTGACATTTCTCCCTCATAAATTGACAATTAGTTCTTTCATATAACTCCAAAACTTTTTCAAGATAAATTAACCATGCGTCAAATGATGTTCCAAATACAGAGAAATCATCCATAAATACTTCCAATCCATCATCAATTAACTTACTAAATATAGACATCATACATCTCTGGAATGTTGCAGGTGCATTAAATAATCTAAAAGACATTCTTGGAAAAGCAAAAGTTCTGAAAGAACTTGTAAATGTTGTCTTTTCTTGATCCTCAGGAGCAATACGAATTTGATGGTAACCAGTATATCCATCTAAAAAACAAAAATATTTGTGCCCAGTAAGTCTATCCACTATTTGGTCTAAAAATGGTAAAGGGAAGTGATCTTTCCTAGTTGCAGTATTTAATTTTCTATAATCAATGTAAATACGCCACCCAATAACTTGTCCGATAGGTATTAATTTATTATTCTCTTTTATTTCAACAGTCACTCCTCTTTTCTTAAGAACATAATGAATTGAACTTACACAAGCACTATCTAAAATAGGATATATAATTCAAGTGTCCAACCATTTCAAAATTTCCTTCTTGACTACTTCTTTCATCATTGGGTTTAATCTCCTTTGTGGATCAACTCTTGGTTTATATTATTCATCTAGTATAATTCTGTGCATACAGATCAAAGGACTGATTCCTTTAATATCAGCTAAGGTCCAACCAAAAGCTTTCTTATATCTTTTTAATGTATCCAAAAGTCTTTGCTCTTGCAAATCATTTAATTCTGAAGATATAATACAAGGTAGTGTAGATGAGTTTCCTAGAAACACATACTATAAGTGGTTAGGAAAAATTTTCAACTCAAGTTCTGGTGGTTTTATAATTTTCGGAACTAGATTCTTATCAGCATTTCCTGTAATATCCAAAATCTTAAATCTTCCCTGAACATAAACTAATTCTTCATTTTCTATTTCATCCAAAATAACTTTATCACTATCTTCAAATTGTTCTTTCTCTTCAAAATGTTCTTTAAAATGCTCGTTCAATAGATGTTCACTAATTTCCATGTGAAGACATTCATTATCTATTTCAACAGTAGGTTATTTCATCGATTTTACAATGTTAAAAGTCACTTCTTGATCGTTAACTCTCATAGTTAATTCTCCCTTTTGAACATCTACCATAGTTTTTCTAGTAGCTAAAAATGGTCTCCCTAAAATGATAAGTATTTCTTTATCTTCCTCCATATCTAAAACAATGAAATCCACAGGAGAAATAAATTTATCAACTTTTACTAACACATCTTCAATAACTCCCTTAGGATAAGTAACTGAACGATCCGCTAACTAAAGAGTTACAGAAGTAGGTGAGACTTCTCCTAATCCTAATCTTTTGAAGATTGATAGAGGCATAAGATTAATAATGGCTCCCAAAATCACATGAAGCTCTTCCATAATTTTTTTCACCGATAGCACACGGTATACTGAAACTACCTGGATCTTTTAATTTTTTAGGAAGTTTTTTCTAAATAATTGTACTACACTCTTCGCTAAGTGCAATAGTCTCATTATCGGTGAACTTTCTTTCTTTGTTCAAAATATCTTTCATAAACTTCACATAATTTGACATTTGCTCTAAAGCTTCTATGAAGGGAATATTTACCGTTAATTTCTTAAGAATTTCTATAAACTTGGAAAATTGTTTATCATTTTTGTGTTGCTTCAATCTTTGAGAAAACGGTGGTGGGAGGTTTCTCCACAGTAATTTTCATTGGTGTAAGTTGATATTCTAAATCTGGGTATTCATGATCAATTTCTTTTTTTGAATCCACTTTCTCTTTTTCAGTTTCAGTTTCTCCCTGCACTCTTGTTTCCAATTCTTCTCCACTTCGTAATTGTATCACTTTTATTTGTTCCTTTCCTTGTTCCTTGATCTTTAGGATTGATTTGGTTCCACAGTATTAGAAAAGGTTCCTAATGTTTGGTTACTAAAACTAATTTTCCAAATTGATTTTTAATATTCTTGATGGCAGTTCCTTGACTTTGTATATGATTTACTTGAATATGTAATTGATTTCCTTGATTCTACAATTGTTGACCCATGTTTAATATCATCTCTTCCATAGACAACTTCTTTTCCTTAATTTGAGTGTTAATGTTAAATCTTGGAGGATAAGAAGGTCAATAATTAATATTTCCTTAGTTGGATGAATTTCTTAATGAGTTCACTAGGTTGTTCGCTCATTGTTGATTTGTAGAAGAATTATTATTCCAATTAAAATTTGGATGATTCTTCCAACCTGGGTTATAATAGTTTTTTCCAAATAAATTTTTCTTAAGCATAGGAGGTGTATGAAAATAATTCATCCCACATTGATCTATCTTCTTTGATATTACAACAACTTGAGCAGCCAAAAATAGATATTGCATAAGAATCATGAATACTAGCTACTTCTTTTGGAGTTACCCTTTCAGAGGCCATCAAAAATTATTAGTAACCATCTCTTCAATTAAAGAATATGCTTCATCAAATATTTTTGACATTAATGATCCACCAGCAGCAGTGTCAATTATAGATCTAAGAAATCCTATAAATCCATTATAAAAAGTTTGAATTATCAACCAATCTGGTAATGTGTGGTGTGAACACTTCATAAGGAGATCTTTAAATCTTTACCAAGATTCATAAATTGATTCTTTTTCAAACTGATAATAAGATGTGATTTTATTTCTAATCTTAACAGTTTTTTGTGATGGGAAATATTTAGATAAAAATTTTTGCAATAGTTCTCCCCATGTTATGATAGATCATGGTGCTAACGAGCTTAACCACATCTTAGCTTTATCCCTAAATGAAAAAAGGAAAAGTCTAAGTCTGATGGCAGCATTCGACACTCCATCATATTTAAATGTAGCACACAATTTTAGAAAACTAGCAAGATGTAAGTTAGGATATT
>NW_018234558.1:191191-192554 GCF_001263595.1 Phalaenopsis equestris
AGGTTTAAGCTCAAATGAATTAGCAGCTACATCAGGATTTTGGATAGATAAGTGAATTTCATTTGTTGTAGGATTTGCATAATCTCGTAGAGGTCTAGGTTGGTGTTCATTTTTTATTCTTTGATTATTTACTTTATTTTCCATTGTGTCAGGATTTCTAGGTTCTCTTCTTAGTTTTTTAATTCTTCTAATAGTGCGTTCTAATTCTAAATCGTAGGGTATAAGATTTTCAGGTCTAAATTTACGCATACACTCGAAATCAGTACAAAGAAAAACAGTTAACTAAATATGAAAATAAGTTACAATTCCAGTAAAGGTTTTCTGATAGTCCTAATTTGTCTGTTAATCTAATTATGATTCTTGTTTACTCCCCGACAACAGCGTCAAAAACTTGACAGCGACTTTATATATGCTCAAAATAACAAGAATTTGATACTGCTGCAAGAAGATTTAATTCTCCGGCAACGGGGCAACGGCGCCAAAAACTTGACAACAGTTTTAGATTTGATAAAGATGCATACATAAAATACTCAATAATGGTAAAGTCACACATATCAACGCAAGTATATGTATCGCTCAAGTAATACAGGGCTCTAATGGAGTCCTAGATATCGATCCCACAGGGAGTAAAATTAGAGGCTACGAACTAAGATTTTAGAAAATCAATACTTAATTAAAACAATATAGTCCAAATTCTTTATCTGTCACTAATAGGCAATTGAAATAAATATGTAATTTTAATAACTCTTAAATAACTAATTCTACTAATAAAATTTCTATTGCGAAGTTCAATATATAAAAAAGCATCCTTCTCCTTGGATAAAGTGAATTAGTTTAAATTGGATTGTGCCAAATAAGAGCATACCTATTCTTTACCCTTTGGTCTAGACATAAAGAACATTGACTAATCCTGTGCTTATTTACTAAATCTGCCACTAGGCTGGGAGGATAGTAAAATCTAATTCATTAAGGATTTTATTCTCTACTAATCTTTCAATTTTTTCTTTGGAAATATGACCCAAACGTTTATGCCACAAATAACCTGAACTTTCATTCATAAAACCACGTTTAATACCAATATTATGATGCAAAGTCATCAAATTCTTAGAGAAAAGGTTATCAAGTTTAAGCTTGTATAGGCCATCACAAAGAATACCAGAACCTATAAGATGATTGTGTTTAAACAAACTGAAACAACCATTTCCAAATTTAAATGAGTATCCAATAGAATCAAGTTTAGACAACGAAATCAAATTACGAGAAACAGAAGGGGCATAAAATATTTGAAAAAGGTCTAAATGATGTCCAGTATCTAAAATCAACCGATAGGTTCCAATAGCTTCAACTGACGCTTTGACTCGGT
>NW_018234558.1:193003-197020 GCF_001263595.1 Phalaenopsis equestris
AATGTCCCTGTGGAGATACCCACCGATATCGCCATCGGTGGCCTTAACAGAGCCGTTGGCGGGCCTTCTAAATATTTTTATCTGGACTCTCAGGAAAATCTCGCCATCGGCACCCTAGTTCAAATCTTCATATTTTTGTCCTTGTCGCTCCAAATTCGCTCCTTTTTGCATCTTTTTGCTCCAATCTCCATAATTCATCATACCTACAACAAAACATCAAAAATACCCTTCTTTAAAGTGCAATATCATCAAAATCAATGTAAAATAGGTACGAAAATGTCAGCATATTTTCCTTTGGTCAATGCACCTCATTTATATGCTAGAAGTTGAAATATTTGATGTTTGGGGATTAGATTTCATGGGACCATTTATACCATCTTTTGAAAATTTATATATTATGTTAGTAGTGGACTATGTTTCCAAATGGATAGAAGCTATTGCTTTACCTCAATGTGAAGCTCAAAGTGTTACAAAATTTTTGAAAACGAACATATTTGGTAGATTTGGGATGCTAAGAGTTATCATTAATGATGGGGGAAGTCATTTTAGAATCGTCATAAGGAAGAAGTTATTAAAAAAATATTATATAAATCATAGGATTGCTACTACTTATCATCCTTAGACAAGTGGTTTGGCTAAATTATTCAATCAAGAAATTAAAAGAAATATGGAAAAATCTATGTATCCAACAAAAATGGAATGGACAGTGAAACTTGACTATGCTTTGTGGGCTTATAGGACTGCATACAAAACTCCTATAAGAATGTCTCCATATATGCTAATTTCTTAGAAAGCTTGTCTCTTACCAGTTGAACTTGAGCATAAAGTATATTGGCTTCAATTATAATTTGAAAGATGCTTGTGAAAAAAGATTATTGCAATTAAATGTGCTTGACGAGATAAGAAATGACTTTTATGAGAGTGCCAATATTTATAAAGAAAAGATGAAGATGTGGCATGATTAAAGGATTCTTACTATAAATTTTCAACAAGGGCAACAATTTTTGCTATATAATGCAAGGTAAAGATTATTTCCAAGCAAACTGAAGCCCAGGTGGATGGGCCCATTTGTTGTGATGAAAGTTTATCCTTATGGAGCTGTGGATATTAAAGATCCTAAGTCTGAGAAAATATTTAAAGTTAAAGGACATAGACAGAAACCTTATGTTATAGGGGATTAGCATAAATTTAACGATGAAATGATGTTGGGTCAACCAAAATAAGCACTTATTACGTCGGGCTGACGACGTAAAACCAAGGGCATTGTGGGAGGCAACCCATAGTTATTAGAGTGTTTTTATTTTGATTGTTGTTTTGTGTGTGATTAAGAAAATTAGAGTAGTATTTTTGAAACTATTATGTGTTTGTAAAGATTTTAAGTCCTTATTTAGTGACCAAGACATGTTAGAATGAGAATTTGGATGTTAAGTTGACTATTGTAAAAATGTGCACTGGAGCTTAAGCGCCAAATCCAGTGCTTAAGCGCGACAGTTTAAAAACAAGTGCAAAATTAATATTCTAGAAGGGAAGTTTTAGAATGTTTAACTGTCAATTAGTTTATAAAATTGCACCAAGGCAGTTTCTAATGTTTCTAGGACTTATTGGAAGGATTTATGCCTACAAATAGAAGGGTTTTGTGAAGGAATTTCACCCCAAATCATTTCTAGCCCTAAAAGTCTAATAGAAAGTGAGATTTGGAGAAAATGTCTTCATGGGAGATGTATTTGAAGAAGACAGAAGAAATCATGAGAAAGAGGTTCATTATTCAGAGTGCACAAGAGATGTATAATGGTTTCTTAGCCGTTAGTATTGAAGGGATATCAAAGAAGATCAACAAAATTGAGAATACTATGGATTTATTTGAGACCAAGGTACTTGAGTTGTTGCACATATAAAGCATATTGGATGGCAATTAAAGATGTAATTTAGCCACACAAGTTATATTAAGGAAGCGGATAAGGCGATGTTCATAAAGCAGAAGTGGATTGAAGAAGATAGTATCCGAGCTCATCACCACCGTCCTTTTGATCAACTCTATATTCCTGAAGAGACTAATGAAAGACATAAATTTGTTCCTTCAAATGAAGAATGGAATTAAGTTTAGTGTTAGAATTTGTGTGTTAGAAGTTGTTGTTTACAAGTGGTTTAGTGTTTAAGTCTTGATTTTAGTATTTATGACTTCTTATATGTGTTTAACTGTGAAATGATTGTTCTGCATTTGTATTTAGAAAAATTTTCTCATCCAAGATTATTTGGAGTGAGAATTAAGTGTTTAAAGCTGTTTGTACTTGTTTGTTAATTAATATATGTTTGTTTGTGTGAAAATTTATGTTATTTTTAGCCTCGAATTGAAATAGTTATTATGGAGAATTTTGAGAGAGAGGGGAGTTATAATAAGTTAAAATAGTTATTTAAGTGCTGTGAGACCATTTAGGGTTTGTTTACTTAGTCAAATAGTGCATTTTATTTTAATTTGAAAATTTTGAAAAACATGCACCGGCGCCTAAGCACCACATCTTGCGCTTAAGCGTGAGCCAACCAGAGAGGCAAGCGCCTAAGTGCCATTTACCCGCACTTAAGTGCCGGTTTACAAAAATCAGTTTGCGAGCGGTTAAAAGTGAAATTTCAGACCAAAAATCACATTTTTTAATGCCACCGTCACCTTCATCCTCTCGAGTTCACAATTTTTTAGGGCTAGGGAACATCTAAAGTGAAGATTTCTTGGTAGAATCAAGTGAAATTTGCTAGATCCAAGTTCCTTGAGGTAAGAACTTTACTTTTATGCAAAAATTTTGGAATGCAAAAATTTTGGATTTTCAAAAATTTTGGATTTTCACTTTGTATTTTGAGCACATTTAGATAAATTGGAAAATTCACTATTCATGGTGAAAAATGAGAAAATAAATCTATGGAAATTGCATGAGAAGTGTAGTTTGTACTTTGGAAGTTTAATTTAGTAATTTAGACTTGATTTTTGAAGTTATTTTTGGAATTTATGAAATTTGTAGAATGGCAGCAAGAATGAAGAGGAGCAAATGAAAGAGCCCTTTTGATTTGAGTAAATTCGTTAGTTAAAAGGCTCGGGATTGGTACAGTGATGTGTTGCAATCATAGAAACTGATTCAGGAGTAGTGTTTTAGGAATCCAGGTGGAGATGTAGACGATTTGATCATTCGCTGATAGTTGGAACGATTCTACTATTTCTCTATTGTGCCAGTTATTTCTGTTGTTAGGGAGTTCTATGCAAACCTCCCTGAGGCTGAAGATAATATAGTCATGGTTCGAGGAAAGTTTGTACCTTTTTCACCGGAGGTAATCAACTTGTTTTATCATCTTCCACCTGATCCATTATGTTTTTATGCAAATTATAGTCCGACTAAAGGGGAGTTAGACAAGATTATTTCTTACTTGATTGATGGAAGAAGACTTTAGAAGATCACTAATGAGAGGAGAGTCAACTTCCCAACTTCAAAGTTATGTGCACCTTCAAAGGCTTGGAACTATTTTATTTCTGTTTGTCTCCTACCAATTTGTCTCCTACCAACTGTCTCCTACCAACAAATCATCTCAGTGAAGTGACTAAAGAAAAAACAACGTTAAAATATTGTATCAAAGGAGTAAAGCTCATCAACATAGGAGCTTTGATTTATCAGACTATCATCAGTTCTGCCCCTGTTGTTACTACTGTAGGTTAGAGATTTGCTTCCTTGATCTTTTCTTTGTGTGAGCAGGCTGGAGTTAAATATGATAGCTGAGAGGAAGTGTTGTTACCTCTAAAGCCCAGTTGTTACCTCTAAAGCCCATCACTAAGGTGAATGTGAAGACTCATTATGAGCATTCTATTTTTGGCTATAGAGGAGGATTTTTTAGGATTTATGGAATGGAGACGTCTGCTGCTTCTACCTCTGCCGCTTCTACATCTAGAACATCTACCTCACGTGCTTCTACATCTTGAGGTTAGTCTACTGAGACCCAAGATCAATTATTACAGAGGATGATGGATCATATTAATTTTAC
>NW_018234558.1:197244-214780 GCF_001263595.1 Phalaenopsis equestris
ATTTTTATGTTTGTAATATGTGTTAGACAATGTTATTTAGACTTGAGATTTGTGATGTGTTGTTTGTTTTTATGTTGTGGACTATGTGGTGTGGTACTGCTACATTTGCATCTTTGTGATGATATGTACTATGTATTGTGTTTCGAACTTTTGTATTTTATTGTTATTGTAATGTTTGTGTCAGTTAGTGGTTTGTTTTAAATTTCTAGGATAGTAACTATTTTGAGTTTTTTGATTTAGTTACTTTAGAACTTAACTTAATTCTATGACTTTTGAAAAGATGAAAATCTTGCTAACTTAGGTCTTAAATAATAAATTTCAGAAACTGCTACCCTGTATTTTTATCATGTTCGTGAGTTTGTTTTTATGTTGAGATTGTGAAGTCAAGTTAGTGTGTTAGTTTGTTTTTATGTTTATACCCACTGTTTAGAAGTCTATTGGATCTCTACGAGTTGAATTGAAATGAAAATATTAGAAAATGTGATCAAAATTAATTTTACTCATGTTTTTAGTTTTATACTTGTATCATTAGGGTATAAAAATTCTTGTTAGCAGTTATTTTAATTTTCACTCCTGCTTATATATATTTGATGCTAAATTGTTTAATTTGTTAAAAATTTAAGTTTGGGGGGATGAAAAATATTTTAAAAATTGGAATTTTATTTGTTCTATCATGTATATGAAGTTATATTAGGGAAGTAAAAATTTGATTTTACAAATGAGTAAGAGAATTTAGTTGAAATTTTGAGTAATGAAGAAAAACTTTAAGTTAAAAGTTTTTAGTGTAGAAAATGATTGATATAAGTAACTATCTATAGTAAGAAACATGGTATTTTTGAAAATTTTAGAAATTTAGACTTTTATTTTTAATACTTAAATTTCATTAATTAAAAATAATCTTCAAAGCTATTATTATATTTATAAGTAAAATTTTTGTATCAAGACTTTGTTTAAGGACCGGAAAAGTAGAATTCAAAATTATTAAAGGCCTATCCAGATATAGTAATCCTTGCTTAAAAAATGAAAATGAAAAAGAATAAAAAAAAATAGAGAAGAAGAAGAAAAGGTGAGGGAGGAGAAGCTTAAGGATTAGTGTCTAATAAAAAAATGGTTCTATATTCGATCTTTTTAAAGTATAAGATTTGAAAAAATCTTAAGCTTATAGATATAATATAGTAAGTAAAATTATTCTTAATAAAAATTTTTAAGTGGAGGCAATAAAAGGACTAAATTCTAAATTTTGAAGGCTTACAATATTTCTGAATTAGATAGGAACTCATATTTTCATCTTTCGTAGCATTAAAAATTTCTAAATGTTAAGTTGGTCTCATTTACTGTATATTTTTTCTAAATTATACTACTATATTTCTAAATCTAAATTTTAGTAACTTTTAAAGAAACTCATATTCATGTCAGGCATATTTAGTTTCTAAAGATTGAAGTGCCACTTAAGGACAAGTAACATTTTAAGTTTGGGGGATTTTGATACGCCTAAAATATATAGTGTACATTTTTATACCTACTTTTGAAATATTGCGTTTTAATGGAAGGTATTTTTTTTTGTTTTTTTTAGGTACAAGTAAAAAGGTGAAAAATCAATTGGACGTGCAATGATAAATGTGTAAAAGGGAAAACTAACCATGACAGTTATTGACCAATAAGTTACATTTAGGGTTTTGGGGACTAAGCGTCGGTTAAATAGCCACGCCTAAGCGCTAGAGGCCCGACGCTTAAGCACCAGTGGTAGTTATTGGATGAATAAATTTGGTTTTTGCGAATTTGGAAGAGGTTTTTGAGGTACCTATTGGCTTAATAGGTGGTTACAACCACCATTGACGAAAATTATTGCGAAAGGATGCATCTCCTTAAGAAATACATCAAATCAAAAAAAATTTTGAAGAGATACCAAGACACCTTTTGGAAAATTATAAAAAAAGGAAGAGAAGACTTTGAGAAGAGTCATGAAAAGGTCCGAAAAGGTGTGGGGTCCTGAAAGTACTGTGAAAGTTTTGAAAATTCTAAAATTATGGAGTTAGTTGGAGAGACTTTCAGGCACCACATATTTATCCTTTTTCTTTTATTTTTATATTGAGAGTGTTGAAGGCAAAAAAACTAATCTAAATTGAGAGTATTCTTAAGCCACCTCGGTCACTTAATATATATGTAACTATACGGGTTTGCTGTTGTAGGGAACTTTGAAACCCAACTTAATATAAACCTTATTTAATATTCTATATTAAATAGATGAATTTGTAGGCCAACATAAAAAGGATTTGCAGACCAAAGAAATGTCATAAATTCTTTTATTTATATAATCTAGCCTCACTATCAAGTAATGTGTCTATTCCCCAAGATAGGTGCATCACTTGCGGTGTTGCGCTTGTTTTTTTAAACCATAGCATATATGAGATTGGTCGGGTCTCATCTTTTAAAAAAATTAAACATTATTTATTTTTCAAAATTAAAAATACTAATTTTTTTAAAACTATATATATATATATATATATATATATGTATATATGTATATATATATATATAATAAAATTTAAATTATTTCCAAACAAATTTTGGTGGCCGACAGATATACCCTTTGATGATGATGAGCAGGAGGATTAGACAAAACTTACATTTCTGTAGTAGATGTGATTTCAAGATCCTTCTTATTTCAAAGTTCTTAAGTATGCTTTATGTAGAACTACTTCATGTATTTTCATTTTTACCACTATATTTGCTCCTGTTTATCTAGTTTACTTGTGTGTTAGACTAGTCTTTTATGTTGCAAATTTTCTTGATATACATGTCTTAATTTAGAGTTTCTACTGCTCAGCACCTATTTTTACTAATTGTACCATACAAATCCATATTCAGAACATTTAAATTTTTCTCACTTCATGCCTAATATGCACATAAATGTTTTAAATTATTTAAAAATTTAAGTTTGAGGGAAGGGAAAAAAGTTTTAAAACTAAAATTTTTTTGTCCTCGATGAATAATATTTTAAAATTATTTTAACATAGCCTATGATACGTGGTGTTAAGTTTAGAAGACTATATTTTTTATCATATACTGTTATAATATTCTTAAGTAAAACTTTCTAGTAGCAAGGGGGAGTTCAAAAGTTAAGGTGTTTTGTATGAATGTTTAGGATTATGCTTTAATTATTTTGAGTAGAGATATTGTATTTTTGAAATGCTAAGAAATTGTAGATGTACATTTAAAAAAAAATTGGAGACTTTATGAAAACTCATTTTTAAACAATTACACATTATTAAGTGAAGAAATATAACAGGTTTTTAACTTTAGGAAAAGGATAGTGAAATTCAAAGTCATTAAAGGCTATCTTGATATAGTAATCCTCACATAAAAAGAAAAAGTCAAGATTAAAAAGATCCTGAAAGACATAGAAAAAGAAAAATTAAAAAGGAAAAGCAAAAAAGAATAATATGTGAGGAGAAGTTTGAGGAAATGACTAATCAAAACTTGGCTTCACTTAAATCAACATAAAAGACAAGATTTAATTACATTTCTAAGCTTATTAAAGTATTAGTATCTTTACTATCAAGTTCTCATGAAATTCACTTCTTTTATTTTTTTTTAGACTTCTAAGTATGAAAAATTACAATTAAATTTGAATTGAACAGAAAAATCAGAATTCCTAGAATTGATTGTTGAATATTCTTATACTTTGGTTCTAACCTAAGTTATTAAATAAAATTTTCTTAAGTTCTATTATCACATTTTTAGGATAAAAAAATAAAAATCTTTAAGTAAAATTCAATATCACATGTTATAATATTGTATTTAGTAAAAGGATTACTTGAGGACATGTAACGTTTAATTTTGGAGGAATTAATGCCCTTAAAATTACTTATTTTATATGCACATTTTATACCCTTTTTAAGGATATTATGCTTTAATTGAAGGTATTTTTTTGTGTTTTTGGTTGCAGGTGCAAGTAAGAGAGTTTTAAGAGCACAAAAGAGCAAAAATACTTCAAAAAGGAGCAAAATGAGTCAAATATTGATAATTCCAAAAAAACTGTCGAACTGGTGTCTAGGCGGCATATGGAATTCGAGGCTAGCTCCTAGGCGTGGCATTTTAGCACTAGGCCCCATACACTTTTAAAATTATATTCATTGCATAAGAATGAATTTTAAAAAGATTTCTGAAGCAACCCTTTGTGATTTTTGAAGCTCAATATATTGAGATTAATTCTTGGTGAAAGGGGAGAGTCTTGATGTCGTTTTGAGAAAGAGAGGATCCCATATATGTGGGCGGCCACCATTGTAAGGTTTTGTGAGTTTTTGTGATTTCTAGAGTATAATGAGTCTCGTAAGAGTCTTGTGGAGTCAGAGAAGTCAGGGACTTCAGAGGAGTGCTTGGGGAAACATTTAAGATAAGTCTTTGTATCTTTTCTTTTGTATGCTGGATTTGAGTTTTATAAAAATATTTTGTTTTGATATCCCTATGAATTCTAAGTAGTTTTTCTCTTTATCCTTGAAATAAGAAGTAATTATGTGGTGGATTAGATTTGCTTAGAACTTTTTTCCAAAAAATTTTGATCGTATTTTCACTAATTCTTCATTTACTTTGCAAACTGGCCATTTATTTTGTTAAAACTTATTGAGAAACTTATAGACCCGAGAGGGCTAAGATTTTTCTAACTATTGAGTACCACATTTCACTTTCGAAAGAGCATGGAGATCACCCGAGGGGGAGCACAAATAGAAAGGTAGAAAATATTAGATAGGCGTAGAGTTGTTGTTTCTATGGTGACAGAGTAGTTTCTTTTATCAATTTGGTCTAGAGTTGGAAATAAGGGTCACTGGTAGATCTTATAGAGAGGGCAAAATGGGTAATCTAGAGGTGAGAGGCTAGAACCTACCCAGAACTACTATACATGCAACTTTACATGCAAGGTTAGATTAGTCAATGTTCTTTATGCTCAGAAGAGGTAAAAAATAGGTTTGCTCCTATTTGTCACAATATATCAGTTAAACTTCCAAACATTTGCAATTCAATATTGATTATGAATTATTTGTAAGGAGAAAGTCTCTTCAAATATCTTTAATTTTATAATTTTAGTTATTTAATTTTAGTTATTTTTGAATCCCTTAGTTATTTTTGAATCCCGGCATTTACTTTTAAGTAGCAATTGTAGGAATTATTAAACTTTACTTTTGCACTTGAATTAATTTTATATTTTCGTAGAATATATTCTACTGTTTAAAGTGAAGTACTTTCTAAGTTAAATACATAACGCTAGCAACGTTCCCCGTGGGATGGATACTGGGGCCCTTGAAATAAGAAGTAATTATGTGGTGGATTAGATTTGCTTAGAACTTTTTTCCAAAAAATTTTGATCGTATTTTCACTAATTCTTCATTTACTTTGCAAACTGGCCATTTATTTTGTTAAAACTTATTGAAAACTTATAGAGTAACTTGCAGACCCGAGAGGGGTGAGATTTCTCTAACTATTGAGTACCACATTTCACTTTCGAAAGGGCATGGCGATCACCCGAGGGGGAACATAAATAGAAAGGGAGAAAAGATTAGATAGGCGTAGAGTTGTTGTTTCTATGGTGACAGACTAGTTTCTTTTATCAATTTGGTCTAGAGTTGGAAATAAGGGTCACTGGTAGATCTTATAGAGAGGGCAAAATGGGTAATCTAGAGGTGAGAGGCTAGAACCTACCCAGAACTACTATACATGCAACTTTAAATTAGTCAATGTCCTTTATGCTCAGAAGAGGT
This sequence comes from Phalaenopsis equestris, assembly GCF_001263595.1. NCBI lineage: Eukaryota > Viridiplantae > Streptophyta > Magnoliopsida > Asparagales > Orchidaceae > Phalaenopsis > Phalaenopsis equestris. The sequence goes on from NW_018234558.1 coordinate 203,001, forward strand.
AAAAAATAGGTTTGGTCCTATTTGTCACAATATATCAGTTAAACTTCTAAACAGTTGCAATTCAATATTGATTATGAATTATTTGTAAGGAGAAAGTCTCTTCAAATATCTTTAATTTTATAATTTTAGTTATTTTTGAATCCCTGCATTTACTTTTAAGTTGCAATTGTAGGAATTATTAAACTTTACTTTTGCACTTGAATTAATTTTATATTTTCGTAGAATATATTCTACTGTTTAAAGTAAAGGACTTTCTAAGTCAAATACATAAAGCTAGCAACGTTCCCCGTGGGATGGATACTGGGGTTTTCTAGAAAAATCATATATTACTTGAAGCAATACATTTACTTGCGTAATACCCATAGTGTGAATGCCTATCATATAATTTTTAGATCATTCATTTAGTCACACTAGTCTATAAATATAATTTGAGCCGAGTTTTAGGGAATTTTTTGGAGTAAAAATGTTTGTGTAATTACAGGTCAGGTCATCTGCTTAACCCAAGCCAAACCAAATAAACCTAAAATTAATCCACGTTAATAAAACTTAACCCGACTTAAAATAAAATCAAACTTACTCCAACTTAGATTAATCCAAATCAAACACAGGCTAACTTGAGTCAACCAAAGCTTAACCTAGGTCAAACTCCAATCAAACCGAAGCTAACCCGAGAAAAACAAAATAAAAACTAAGCTAATATGGGTCAAACCCCAGTTAACCTAAATCAAACCAAGGGCAAAATTAAGCCAAATCAAACAACCTGACTTAACCCATGTCAACCTAAATCAAATCCTACTTAACCCTTTTCAGCCTAGGTCCCACTGGCTCAAACTAGCTCACATACATCATACCTTAGCTCATTCTTGAGCTAGCCTAAGCTAGAAATTCAATTTACATCAACTCAATTATAGCCCATGTATAATCCAAGGCTAAGTGCATGTGTTATTTTTATAATTGCATGTTTTATTTCATATGTTATTTCAAATATTAGACTCTAATTTCTCACTGTTACTATCAAACCTCGGAATTGTAACAAGGCATTAATTGAAATACTGAACTTCAAATGAATATAAAAAACACACCAAGATAAAGAGCAAGAACCAAACCTTGGTAGATTCGATGTGAAACTTATGTTAGCTAACTTAGATACCAAACTGAGAGCAATGTACTTACACTAGGTTTGTTTGAGCATAAAAGCATAGGTTGATTTAGGTATTTAGTTATTTTTTTAGATTAGGACTTGTAAAACATCAACGCTAACCCTTGTGACTAAAGAGAATGCCTTAGAATTAAGTAACTGATAATTACTAATGAAGAATTTCCTGAGTGTGTTCAAGGTACAGATCTTCAATGCTCTGACATTTAAGAGGGATTCTTGTTTATTATGTTGTTCATTGTCAATAAACACCAACATTCCCAAGGTGACAAAAAATAATGAGCATCTTGTCAGGGACATTATTCCTAAAATCTAGGTTAATCCTCTATATTTTTTTTGTAGAGTCTAAGGTTTCATTCTCATCTAAAAATCCTTGACTACATGGCTCTTTCCTTTGCTTAGGGTTACTAACCATTTATGTCTATAAAATCTAGTGTCTCTGATTTAGCTTTTGACTTCACTTGATTTGTTTGAACTCAACATCAGACCCCTTTCAAATCTCTCTTTAAATCACTCTTTATAGCTTGGACCATTCCTTTAAGGCTTCAACATCGTAGTGTAAGTCTCATTCGTTAGAAATTAATTATTTCAAATTGGTCCCTTCACTCTAGTCATGAAAGTTCAATCTCTCACGATTAGACTTATCACATTTATCAAGAGTTTTATTTCAAGTCAGGCCTATGGATATGTAATTAAGTATGCAGGATTGCCCTAGTAGGGAATAAGACCAATGAATTAAAACAAAAACCATATCATACACCTAAAAGGTAAGGCAAAATTAGTTCTGCGTATCTACAAATCTCATAGAAATTCTTATATGAATGGTACTAGTTCTGTGTATCTACAAATCTCATAGAAATTCTTATATGAATGATTGGATCCATTCTAAGGTAATAGTTCTGCCTTTTTAGATATTATATTTTACTTTGGATGTTGTATCCATTCTAAGTACAAAAAATAAGGGTCGATTGACAGCAGAATAAGAGGCCCCATTTATCTTATTAGATGTAGCCCCCTGAGCCAAGGAACAGAGCTAACCATGACACGCGTAGGACAAAAAGCACGATCCAAGTCCCACCAAAGTATCACATGAAAGCCGAGCGAATGCATTGAGCATTCTCAAGGAAGGGATCCAAATCTTCACGATCATCAGCTATCCCACAGATGCTCTAGAGGTATCTAGTTAGGGAAGTTAAATCAACCTGCTAGTATGATCGTTACTCAGAGTTAATTTAATCCAAGCTAGTTTGATCGACCCAGTCATAGGCCAACCGAGCAGTAGATTCGCAAGTAAAATACCATAAAATTTTTAGTAACGATCCCATTAAAGCAGCAAAACTGTAATATCAAATATTTTTGATGTTTGCCTATTAAACAGGGAGATCATTTTATGAGGGGACACTTCACTTACTATTCATTTTTCCCTATTTCTCTGTCTCTATCATTTCTTTTTCTCTAACTCTCAAGTTGTGAAATTTAATAAAAAATAAATCTTGTAAAGTTTTGTATGCGATAACACCTATTTTTCTTCTACTGCTTTTAACTGAAATGTTATATTAACTTTTTCATTTCTCTTAATTATGTTTAGGATGATGCAGAGAGCATTATTTGGGGATATACAATAATATCAGACAATTTTCATGTATTTAAATATTTTAATCTTAATCCTTAATTTTTACATTTAAAACATTTAAGTCTTTTTTATGTCCCATCAAAAATATTTTTATTTTGATATTTAAAAAGTAAAATATTAATTTTATGCATAGGAAAGAGGTCATTTTTGTAAAAATTGAAATTTTACTGTTAAATATGTAAATACATAAAAATTGAGCGGAGTATGTAAATATTCCTTTTATAATGTAAAAAAAAATTATTATATATATTTTGTTGCACGTAAAATATGGTTTACAATATTAATTTATTATGCATAGGAAAACCGTCCACGTAAAATATGGTTTCCTATTATAATTGTGAAATGACAAGTTACTATAAAAAATGAAACTTTTAGAGTTATTATTGAAAGATGACGACTTAATTTGCAAATAATGCTAAAACTGTAGCGAGTTTCGTCACACGTAAGGTGGATTTGAAAGCCGTGTAATATTTTTTGATTGGGTGCTACACAAGCCGGTCTTTTGACTTGTCCAATCAGCCCGGAGACAACTCTGCAAAAATCTGCGCACGTGCCGAGCAACATCAAATCAACCTGAAAGTGTTAAGTGTTCTGGGCTTTTTTTTTTTTTTTTTTTTTTGTTGAGAAAATCATAAAAAGTTGCTATTTTCTTTCGAATTTTATAACGTTAATAATCTATAAGAATTTATTTGATTTTGTCATATATTTTTATGATTCAACGTTGCAAGAGAGGAAGCTTCTACTTTCTTTTTTTTTTGTGTTAAATGAAAAAAATGAGCATCTAAATAACTTGTAAACATTTTTTTTTAATTTGTTTAGTTATTTGTAATTGTATTTATCATTTGTGTTCAAATTGTTATTTTATGTTCTATTGAGGCTGAACAATTTTCTTCATATTTGGTCCATACGTTATCGTCTGCTTGGGAGGACACATTTGCATTTTGATTGCTTAAGCATTTGAATTTCATTGTATGGATATTGCATAAATATGCCACCTAAATGTACTCGCACTGAGTAGAAGAAGTAAACATATATGACGAGGAGAACTTTAATATGATGTAAGGCATGATTAAGAATTAATCTAATCAAGTTCTTGCAATGATCACTACAGTTCTGAAACAACCCTTAGTCACACAATCTATTGAACCTGCCAGCCTAGGTGAAGAATATTTAGAAAACCGTAAATATGATTATACAGTATCCACTTAGGAAATATACTCTTAGAAACGTCACAAAAACAACAACACAACAACAACAAAGCTTTAAGCCCACTACATGGGGTCGGTTACATGAATCCTTTTCTCCATTGCATTTTATTTAGTGTCATATTTTTGTGTTTAATTCTAATTTAATTCTAATAAATTAAGATCATTTTTTAAACAATAAACCCAAGTCTTCCAAGGTCTACCTCTGACTATCTTAACATAAGTCAAATCTAAAACCTCTACTCTCCTAATCGGATCATCAGATGGTCGACGCTTAATGTGACCAAACCATCTAATACGACTTTCTCTAATTTTTTTTGTCTCAGGAGCTACACCAACCCTATCACAGATATATTCATTTTGCATTTTGTCTCTAAGTCTAAAGCCACTCATCCACCTAATCATTCTCATCTCGGTAACACTTAACTTAGTATCATGCTTCTCTTTTAAAGGCCAACATTCAGCGCCATAGAGCATTGCATGTCTCACCACCGACTTATTAAACTTTCCTTTCAGTCTAAGAGGTACATTTCTATCACACAAAATGCCCGAAGCATTCCTCTACTCCAACCAACCAACTTGAATTCTACTATTAGCATCCTCATCTATATCACCATCACTTTAAACAACAAACCCGAGATATCTAAATCATTCACACCTTTTAATAATTTAATCACCCAAATTTACACTTTTGTCACTAGAGCTACTACTACTAAAATTAGATTCCATGTATCCAGTTTTAATTATACTCAAATAAAGGCCTTTAGACTCAAATGTTGACCTCCATATATCAAGGTAAAATTAGATTCCATGTATCCAGTTTTAGTTATACTCAAATAAAAGCCTTTAGACTCAAATGTTGACCTCCATATATCAAGTTTTTCTTGGGCTCTTTCTCTCGTCTTATCCACTAGATGGATAACAGCAAAAAGCATACACCAAGGAACATACTCCTATAAATGTCTAGTAAGAACATCCATAATTAAAGAAAATAGTTAGGGGCTTAAAACCGATAACTGATGTAATCCAACAAAAATAGAAAAATATTTGGTCAATCCTCCTTCAGTTTGAACAAAAGTAACAACTTTAGTAAACATATCATTAATGACTTGAATATAAGTCATTTCAACACCTTTCTTCAAATGAACTTTCCAAAGTTTATTTCTTAAAACCTTATCGTAAGCTTTCTATAAATCAATAAAAATCAAATGTAGAGTCTCCATATTATCTCTGAACTTCTCCATCAAACCTCTTAATAAATGTATAGCTTCCATAGTGAACCTGCTCGGCATAAATCCAAATTGATTATGAGAAATCTTTGAAATACATCTTAACCTATGTTCATTTACTCTCTCCCATACATTTAAAGTATGAAAGATTAACTTAATTCTTCTATAATTTGCACACATTGTGCATCAACTTTTTTCTTAAAAATGGGGACCAAAATACCATTCCCCCACTCCTCAAACAACTTTTTATTTTTTCAAATAATGTTAATAAGTTTAGTAAGCCAATAAACTCCCAAATCTCCTAAATCTTTTCATACATCAATTGGGATATCATCATGTTCTACAGACTTTCCACCCTTAGTTTTCTTTAAAGCCTCCTTAACCTTTTTTTTAATAATGCGACTCTAAAATGTACCATTTTATCATTATTAAAGACATTAAGTTCAGTAAAGTCGATCGTATTTTCAAAAACTTCATTAAAACTTTTATCAAAATTAATTCACCCACCTAAGTTGAATATCTTCTAAGAAAAATACTTTTTTATTTTAATTTTTAATACACTTTACTTGAGTTAAATCTTTATTTTCCTTTTCTCTTTGTTTGGCTAGTTCATACATGTATTTTTCACCCTTATTAGTATCTAATCTATTATAAATTTGATTAAAAGCAGAATTTTTAGCATCATAAATTGTTCTTTTAGACTCCTTGCGAGCCGTCTTGCGAGCAGTTTAATTTTTTTCCCAGTTCTCTAAGCTTTTATAATTAAACCAATATTTATAACATAACTTTTTATATTTCATCTTCCCATGCACATTATTATTCCACCACCAACTATTTTTATTTTAAAAAAATATTTTCTTTTGATTCTCCAAGTTCATCTTTTGCTACTTATTTTATAGTGTTTGTTACTTTATCCCACATAAAATTTGTTTGTCCCAATAGCATTTACTATATCTTGAACATCCCAATTTTTGAAATCTTGAATTTTACTAATAAAAATAATTTTATTTTCATCTATTAGGTTCCCCCATCTAATTCCACGATGATGAGTCATAGTATTCTTTATATTATAACTATTCTTCTTAAAATCTAGAAGTAATAATCGTAGTTGGGTACTTAAATCCTCACTTGGAATGACCTTATAATCTTCACAGTATCGACGATCCTTTCTTCTTATAAGAAAATAATCAATTTGTATTTTATTAGATCCAATCTTATACTAATAAGTTGCGCATCTCTTTTCTTATATAAAGTATTAGTAATAACTAATTCATATGTTAAAGCAAAATCTAAAATAGCTCTGCCTTCTTCATTAGTCACTCCAAAACCGTAGCCACTATTAATATTTATGAAATCTTCTACCACTCTACCGACATGTCCATTTAAATCTCCTAAAAAAAAATTTCTTTATTCAAGAGGTATCATTTGTATTAAGTAATCTAATTCATTTATTAATTTATTTTTAGACCAAATATCTAAACCTACTTGAGGAACATAAGCACTTATAATATTAAAAATCTTAGTTTCAATGATAATTTTAAGGTCAATATTTCTATTTCCAACCCTGTTAATTTTTAAAACATTCCCGTTTAACCTCTTACATATAATTACGCCTACATCATTTCTAGTGCAACTATTACCAGAATATTAAAGTTTAAAACCTAAGTTAACATTCTCTCTAGTGTTTTCTCCAACCCATTTAGTTTCTTGAATACTGTTGACCTCACTTTTGGTTGAGGTTTACTTTTTCCTCTTTAATAGCCTAAGGTCTAGCCATAAGATTTTCCTGTTGACTTCTCCTAGAAAATTAAAAATGGAACCCTCACCTTTAGAGATTCCAAACTCTTCCTTGCTCAACTTGAAGTTCCACATATTGGCCCTAACCTCTAGCACTTAGTAGGTCAATATGGGGTATCTCAAGATGAGCCCCCACAGGACTGTTTGACCTTAAGGCTGACTCTAGGTGTTGGACTGGAGCTAGGGCACTAACCTACACTCGGTATCACCTATCCCCACTCACAACCTTAAACCCAAATATGTTGACTTTGATCTTTTGATCTTTTGGAAGACTCATATAGATGGTCCCTTAGACCCATTGGCCTTATGCTAAGGTTAGCTAAAACCAGTACATTGACAACCCAAATGGGGATCTAATTGGTCCAAAGCTCATATAGGGTGGTTGGCACCCCAATTCTACCTAAATTTTCAACTTGGCCTTTTTCCATAAATCCACCCAAATTACGTAAATGTCATTGAAACCCTAAATCTAACCAAAATTCCCAAATTCATCCAAAATTCCCAAATTTGTTTGAAAATCATTTCAAATTATTTGAAACTACCAAAACTACCCAAAACCACCCAAAAATTCCAAAAATTGCCAAAATACCCCAAAATTTGCCAAAATTACAAAAATACCCTTGGCACCCCAAAATTCTCCAAAACATCCAAAATCACTTCAAATGTCTCCAAAATCAATTTGGGCCCTTCAAACGAACCCAATTTAACCAATTTGACCCTTTTGACCAAAACCCTCAAATTGACTTTAAAGGCCGAATTTTCCTCAGATTCATCCTAAATGTCCATTAATTTTGCCCAAATTTCTCTCAATTTCAAGTCTAAACTCAAATTAACTTTACATATAACCAATTAAAACCAAATCCAAGCCTAATTGGCCCATGTTTTGAGCTCAATTTTGATATAAATCAAACCCCAAATTCTAGCCCTACGACTTAATCTCATTTAATTGGACCGCATAATAAATCAAACCTCAAATTCTTGCCCTACGACTTAATCTCATTTAATTGGACCGCATAGCCTACTCAAATTGCCACAATTTGAATCCTAATGTCTTCATAATAATCGTACACACCAAATAGAACCTTCAGTTGGCCTTGGTGAAGCCTCAATTGCACTCAATTTTAACCTAAGTCTAAAAATCCCTAAATTTATTCCAAATTGGCTGTCTCCAAATGCCACCAAATTGAATTCCCTAACACAAAAATTGACACCCAATTTATGTTGAAAACTCTTCATGACAGTCCTATAGACCATTTTCAACCACCAATTAAGATGTAGTCCAACTTTAAGCCAACCTAGACCCAAGTCTAGTCCAACATGCCCAAATTGACAAAAATCCAAAAAATTTTCAAATTGAGCTTCTAATTGAACTCATAATTACTTCAATCCTTCACAAAAAACCTTCATGACAATCATTTACACAATTTTTATTGATAAATTGAGCTCAAATACAAGGCTAGCCTAACCCAAACCCAACTTTTAGCCATTTTGACCCAAATTAAACCCATACACCAAAATTGACTTAGCCATTCTAGAGTCACCAATTTAAGGTTTCCACAGCCACTAAGCACACCTTATTAACCATACTAAACCCTGTTAAACCACCCAGGTAAGATATGGACCAAGGGTCCCCTAATTTAAAAGGATCTTATCCAATTTATGGGCCTTAGCAAGAATATCTCCTCCATCATCACTTGCTTTTCAGGGTTAATCATAATTAAACCTCCCACTGGCTCACCTGACCCTTTAGCCACCACCCCTGGCCCTGCCAGCCAGCCTAGTGGCCGGAAAACTCCAAAACAAAGCACCACCACCCCAAAATAAAGCCTAATTTCAACCTTGCAAGCCAGCTCACCATAATTGATCAGCCCTCCACATAAGCACTAATATGCACCAGAATTCAAGCCCTGGCAGCCACCCTAAAGCATTTTATTTAAACCCACCCTCTAATGGCCAAGACATGAAGTGTGCTCAAGACATGAAGTGTGCACATGAAGTGTGCTAAATCCTTAAGGAAACTATGTCCAACTGCTCTTAGACACTCTCCAAGAACTCTTAAGCTCATTGCCACCATTTTCCACCACTGTGAAAGCCCAATTTTGAGCTCAAATTTCTACCCAAAACCAGGAAAAAATTGTCCATAGCTCCACAGTCCACCAAAATCGAATTGCTTGTGCACAAACCATACCTGGGGTAAGAGAAGTTGATTCCTCATAAAAGCCCCCACTTAAACATCCTCTAACCTAGCTCTGGACCAACACCTGAAATCCACTTTTATCGAATTCATACTTAGACATTTTACCAGGGCTTGAGACTTCATCATGAGGTTCGTTGGACCCAATCGAAGCTACCATAACCATCTGATTGAGGCCTCCTCTATCAGACAAAGGTATTGAGCTCTAACCCTAGCCCGAGCTTATTTTGATTCTCCATTTGTAATGGCTTGATTTCTTACATGGTTAACCATATAAATGTGTTTGGCTTGACGAGATGAAGGGTTAGGATAACGGAGAGCCATTCGATCACACGTGTATCCAGTGGATGAGGAGATCGAGCCGGATCAACTTTTGGTGCAAGAAGGCAAGTCACGTGACATGCCAAGGTGGAAAGCACAGCGAATAGGAGTGTGTCGCGTGTGAGTTCAGAGCCAATGTAGTTTGAGGTGGCACCACCTGGATAAGTAGAAAAATATTAATTTTCTGAATTATTTTAAATGCTTAAACTTTAAAAATCCATATCAATCCCTGGAAAGATTTAAAAATAAAAGAAAAATACCCTCTTGCTCAGTGAATAGAGGAGAATAAAGTGGACTAAAAATAAAAATTATTTGACAAACATATGATTTTTAAAAAATTAAATACACTATGTGGTATTTTAATTCTCCTTGATTAGATATTTCTCACAATGAATTTAAACTTTTAGGGTTCATTCTTCATTACAAAGGTGGTGTTCTCTGATTTTTCGAAGGTCAGAGGGCATCTTCATACTTTTATCTTTAATTTTAAATCTAGAGTGACCATTTTGGCCTATTTTAATTACATAAACCAAAATATCACTTGAAAAATTATGAGAATAATTTTGGTAGGTTTCTTTTGGTCAAATAAGTCTAGGAAAAATATTTTGATTCTTTGGATTACCTTATTAATTTCTGCATTTTACTAAATGTAAATATCTTGTATTAATTTAAGTAAATTAAATACTTATAAAAAATTGACAAAATTAATCCCACATTGTTCATAAAAATCATGTCTATTCACTATAAAAATATGAAAATAATTTAGCTAAGTGTTGATTTTCAAAGAAACCTTTTATTTTTGTACAAGAATAATTTTAATAAATTAAATACACATGGTAAAATTATGAAAAGTGGTTTTCTGAGTTCTTTGTGATCAGGGGCACTTAAGAAAAATAAAAGTTATTTTTGGTAAAATACTTGATTCTTGTGCCTTATTTTAAATTTAAAATAATTAGAATAATTAAAAGTCCCAAAAATGTCAAAATATTTCAAAATTTGCTTAATTATTCTCTGATTACTTGGGACTCATTAAAATATTTTTCCTAATTTTTCTTAAGTTAAAAAAAAAATTTTAAGGCTTAAAAGTGTATTTTCCTCATTTTCCCATTAAATTAAGAATATTAATTTATGTCAAAAGACCATTAAATTTTGCCTAAGTATTTCTCTAACTTAGGGAAACTTCTAATAATTTTCTCATAAATAAAACCATATCTTGGAAAGCCAAATAAATTAATTTATAATTAAACTAAATTAAATTCTGAGGGGTCCACATATTCTCCTCTAAACATTGTAATTATCTCATGGATTTGACACTCTAAATGTTCAAAGTCATTTGAGTTGTGTTTAAAGAGTTATGAGGTGAAGTGCCCTAATGGCAAAATAGTCATCTTAGACTTTGATGCCTTAATCAAAATTTAGGGTTAACCAAGGGAAAATGGGTAATTTTAATCTTAATAAGCATGTTTGGGTGATTGAAATAATATGGGATTAAAAGGTAGAAACCCGCTCACCACCTTTATCTCATAATCTTCATCACTTGGAAGTACTTGACCAAAAGAAAATATGTTGAGATTTTCATACCTATTTTACATTATTTTTTATGATATTGTACTTTCAAGGAAAGTATCTTTTATGTTTTGTTACAGGAATGATGAATTATGGTCATTCGAGCAAAAAGATGCAAAAAGGAGCGAATTTGGAGCGAAAAGGACAAAAATGTGAAGATTTGAACTAGGATGCCAACGGCGAGCCCAACGGCGCCGACGAAGAGAATTTCCTGAGACTCCAGAATTAATTTACTTAAAAGCCCGCCGATGACAAGATCAGCGGTTATGTCGGTGCACTCGAGGCCTCCAGCGGCGAGATCGGTGGTTATGTCCAATTTCGTTGGATAAGGACGAATTTTGGAGGGGTGGTTAGGCAACTCTTAGAAAAGCTCATCCACATCTTTAAAGAGAAGACTTTGGCCGACAATAGAGAGGGGGGAGACTCAAAATTGAAGTGTGAAACAAGTGTAGAGAGTTTAAATTATGAGTAATTCTTCGAGAGATTGTAAGAGTGGAGGGAAAGTGAGAGATTTCTTCCTTCTTGCTGCTTCGAAGATGAATTTTGTGTGCTGTAAAGAAAGGAAGAGATTCAGAAAAAATTTGAGGAGCTTTCTTGGGAAGAAATTAAAGATAAGTTTTTTTACTTTTTTTACTTTGTATGACTTTGATTTTATATATGAATTCCAAGTTTTGTTGTG
>NW_018234558.1:215073-215507 GCF_001263595.1 Phalaenopsis equestris
AATTTGAACTAATTCACTTTATCCATTCACTATAATTTCTTGACAAGGAGAAGGATGCTTTCTTATATATTGAATATCACATTAAAAACCTCATTAGTATATTTAGTTATTTAATTACATACTAATTTAAATTGCCTATTAGTGACAGATAAGTAAATTGAATTTTGTTGTTACGATTAAAGTATTGCTTTTCTAAAATCTTAGTTCATTAGTCTAATATTACTCCCTGTGGGATCGATATCTAAGACTCCATTAGAGCCCTATATTACTTGAGCGATACGTAAACTTGCGTTGATAAGTGTGACTTTACAATTACTGAATATTTTATTACATCCATATTTATCGAATCTATAATTGTTATTAAGTTTTGGTACAGTTGCTGAGGAATTAAATCTTTTAGCAGCAGTATTAAATACTTATATTTTTAAGCATAT
>NW_018234558.1:216110-216909 GCF_001263595.1 Phalaenopsis equestris
ATGCTGTTAGACTTAGAATTTTTCCTTTTTCGCTGAGGGATAAGGCTAAGATGTGGTTAAATTTGTTAGTACCAGGATCTATTAGAACTTAGGGAGAACTTTCACAGAAATTTCTATCCAAATATTTCCCTCCATCCAAAACTGCTAAACTTAGAAATGACATATCATCGCTCTGTCAAATTGATGGAGTGTCAATATACGAAGCTTGGGAGAGATTTAAAAATCTTCTTAGGAAATGCCCTTATCGTTCGTTACCAAATTAGTTGATAATTCAAACTTTTTATAATGGATTAGTGGAATCACTTTGATCGATTATTGATGTTGCAGCTGGTGGTTCTTTAATGTCCAAACCTTTTGTTGAGGCTTATTCATTAATAGAAGAGATGGCTACCAACAATTTTCAATGGCACTTTGAAAGGGTAAATCTAAAAGAGTAGTTAGTATCCATGATTCTGATGCGATATCTATGTTAGCTTTGTAGATTGTTGTAATATCAAATAAACTAGATCATTATGGGATGAATTATTCTCCAACACCTCCTATGATGGAAGAGAATTCATTTTTGGCAATTTGTGGATGTTCAACCTTCATATGAGACTTTAAATGCTATTAATAGACCCAAAAACCCTTTTTTCAAACTTTTATAACCCAGGTTGGAAGAATCATCCAAATTTTAACTGGAATAACAATTCTTCTACAAATCAACAATGGGCAAACAACCTAGTGAACCCATTAAGAGATTCATCCAACCCAGGAAATGTTAACTATAGACCTTCTTATCCTCCAGGATTTAACAGTA
>NW_018234558.1:224429-226745 GCF_001263595.1 Phalaenopsis equestris
GAATTTTTCTATAATTTGATTAGATTGAAATGGCTCCATATCAAAAGATAAGGGTTGAGTTCAACGAGTCTCGCTTCGTCAATGCGATGACTCAAACAAAATTTACTTCAATATTTGAAGGAAAGAAGTGTATACAAGATTGAGTTTTTGAAAGTCCGAGAGGAGAAATTGAACGAGTTATTGCCGAGCGGAGGTGGGAAAATTTCTGTTACACCACCAATAAAGTTGCTGCAAATATTGTGAATGAATTCTATGCCAAGATATTCTATTCTGAAGACGGAATCGTTTAAGTGCATGGATTTCCTATTAAATTTAATGCCACCCGCATTAACACCTTTTACGAAGTCCCAGACTCTTATTGCTGCCACTATGAATTCTTCAGTACTATGGAAGGCCCCCTGCATGATGTTATCAACTTTCTCACTGATGGAAAAGGAACGTGGAAGATTAAACAATGAGAACGGGTAAATACTTCTGCTTCCATGTTGAATGCCACCTCTAAGGCATGGCCCTTTTTTATTTCCTCTACTCTGTTACTGACTTATCACCATAGTGAAGTAACTAGAGATAGAGCTATTCTGAATTTCTATATTTAGAATAATAGAAATATAAATGTGGGGAGAATTATTTTTAAGAATATATTGACTACGGCAAGGAGTAAAATAACTAGAGGTCTAGGACATCCTGGCCTTATTTATACACTTTGCCGACTTTCTAGAGTAGAAGCTGAAGGAGATGTGGAATGGGTTCACCTTATGAAACCCATTAGTAAAGACAATTCAAAAACTTAAGAATCACATGAGAAATGGAGAACTAGAAGTAGGAGTCAAGAACCTTCTACTAGTAGAGATGCCCCCTCTACAAGTTATGACCTTCCACCTTCTAGTTCCCCTACTCTGACTGATTTGATGAATGAGTTGACCTTGTAGCGGAAGAGCATATAATTAATAAGGATTGGAGGTTTAGAATGTAGACATGATCATGATAGTGAATACCTACAGAGGCATTCAGACCTTGCGATAGCTTACTACGAAGCTCAAGCCCGACACTACAGAGGTGAGCCTGATGTTATGTTCTCTGAGTTCTCTGAGTGCCCCCGATATACTCAATATCAGCCCGATCCACCTGCTGATCAAGGAGATGAAGACATTGTTTGGGATTTGATATCTGATGCAATTGATGTACTTGTACTTTTATTTCTATGATCTTTTGTAATAGAAATGGATGTTTATGTGTAATTAGATCTTCATTTTTATTATTATGTTGTACTTGGATAATTTTAATTATTGTTATAAAGTTAGTGGGGTAGTTAAATTTGCATGTGTAGTATAATAGATGTTGAGTAGTATTTTGTTAATTGTAATGTAATGTGATTTTTATTTTTTGCATTTTAATTGTAATTTTTTTGTTTAATATTGGAGAAATATTATGTTTATTTAACGTTTTAGTTTTATACTTATTTCAAAATTTCATTACCCAAAAATTTCTCTGATGATTTATATGTGTAGAAAGGTCCAAATATTACAGACCAAGTGAAGTAAAAATTTTGAGAATGACTGCAAAAATTTTAGAATGATGAAAATGCCTAAAATACTAAGGTATGATTTATTTTTAGAAATTTTCTTTTCACCTATATCATTTTATATTGAAAAATTTAAGTTTGGGGGAGGGAAGAAAAAGATTAACTATTAGATGTCCTCTATTTAATTATTTTCAAAAATTATTTATATGATTTTATGTAGTGGATTTAATTCAGTTGTAGCTATTTAAATATTATGGTCGATTTAAAGAAATATTTTTGTAATGAAAATTAATTTTGTAACTTAAGATATTAAGTATAAGAGAATAAGACTATAGTTAACTTTTTAAAGTAAAGGAAACTATATTTTGAAGTGTTAAGAATCTAGAAATTCATTTTGAGAAGAAAAGATTAGGGCTCAATGATGTAAAAACTATGAAATATTTATATGGTAAAGAAATGCTTTGAGTTTCAAATTTAGGGAAATAAAAGTGAAGTTCAAAATCATTAAAGGCTATCGAGATATAGTAATCCTCACTTGAAAAAGGAAAAAGAAAGGATTGAAAACAATCCCTGAAAAGAAAAGAAAAATATATAGGATTGAAAGCAATCCAAATAAAAAAGAGAAAAGAAAGAAAGAAAAATTATGGAAGTGAGGAGAAGCTTGAGGATATGCCTAATAAAAAATTGGCTTCACTGGACCTACTTAAATGGAAAACCTAAATACATTCCTAAATTTATATTTATAGATTAGATCTTTTACTAGTAGTGTTCCCATGAAGTTCCTATCATTTGAA
>NW_018234558.1:226954-227696 GCF_001263595.1 Phalaenopsis equestris
TGAATTAAAACTTTACTACAATAGATCATAACTTTTATGTAGTAATAAAATTACTTGAGGACAAGTAATAGTTAAGTTTGGGGGATTTTGACCAAAGAAAAATATGTTGAGATTTTCATACATATTTGTACTGTTTTTTATGATATTGCACATTAAAGGAACATATTTTTGATGTTTTGTTGCAGAAATGATGAATTAGGGTCATCAGAGAAAAAAGATGCAAAAAGGATCGAATTTGGAGCGAAAAGGACCAAAATGTGAAGATTTGAACTAGGGCACCGACGACAAGAATTTCCCGAGACTCCAAAATTAATTCACTTAGAAGGCCCGCCGACAGTACCCTTGAGGTCGCCGACGGCGAGATCGGCGGGGGGGGGGTTATGTCCGATTAGGCATTGGATAAGGACAAATTTTGGAGGGGTGCTTAGGCAACTCTTGGAAAAGCTCATCCACATCTTTAAGTAGAAGACTTTGGCCGAAAATAGAGAGGGTAAAGACTCAGAATTGAAGTGTGAAACAAGTGTAGAGAGTCTAAATTGTAAGGAATTCTTCAAGAGATTGTAATAGTGGAGGGAAAGTGAGAGATTTCATCCTCCTTGCCGGTTCGAAGAGGAATTCTGTGTGTTGTAAAGAAAGAAAGAGATTTAGAGGAACTTCGAGGAGTTTTCTTGGGGAGAAATTAGAGATAAGTTTATTTACTTGTTGTAGTTTGTATGACTTTGATTTTATATATGAATTTCGA
>NW_018234558.1:228013-234683 GCF_001263595.1 Phalaenopsis equestris
TTTATCCATTCACTATAATTTCTTGACAAGGAGAATGATGCTTTCTTATATATTGAATATCATATTAAAAACCTCATTA
The DNA here is from genome assembly GCF_001263595.1 of Phalaenopsis equestris. Lineage (NCBI taxonomy): Eukaryota > Viridiplantae > Streptophyta > Magnoliopsida > Asparagales > Orchidaceae > Phalaenopsis > Phalaenopsis equestris. Next base: position 228,093 of record NW_018234558.1, read on the forward strand.
GTATATTTAGTTATTTAATTACATATTAATTTCAATTGCCTATTAGTGACAGATAAGTAAATTGAATTTCTTTGTTACGATTAAAGTACTGCTTTTCTAAAATCTTAGTTCGTTAGTCTAATATTACACTCTGTGGGATCGATATCTTGGACTCCATTAGAGCCCTATATTACTTGAGCGATACGTATACTTGCGTTTATAAGTTTGACTTTACAATTATTGAATATTTTATTACATCCATATTTATCGAATCTATAACTGTTATTATGTTTTGATATGGTTGCTGAGGAATTAAATCTTTTAGTAGCAATATTAAATACTTATATTTTTAAGCATATCTAAAGTCGCGGTCAAGTTTTTGGCGCCGTTGTCAGGGAGTGAGTAAACAAAACTCACAATTAGAGTAACAGGCAAATTAGAATTATTAGAAAATTTTTACTTGAATTGCAACTAATTTACATATTTTAGTTAACTGTTTTACTGTGTACTGATTTCAAATTGTATGCGTAAATTTGGACCTGAAAATCTTATACCCTACTATTCGGAATTAGAACGCACTGTTAGAAAAATTAGAAGATTGACATTATAAACAAATGAATTTAGTCCAAATGAATAGAGGATTCTCATCTAAAACCAAAAAGTACTCTTAAAACCTAGGGGTTCCAAAATGCACAGTACAAACCAAAAAAAATAAACTAACCCGAAATACAATAGCCTAAAAAAAGATATGCTTTGAGCTGCTCCAGCTAATCTTGTCCTGCACCAAAAAATATTACAATGTCTGGAAGATTTTGCAATGAAAACCTTAGACAAGACAACCTGTAGCCAAAAAAGCCTCAAAAGGTGCCCCAAAAACATCAACAAAATAACATAAAATGTCAGAAAGAAATAATGCCAAAAAATAAAGCCAAAAATACATATAACCATTAAGTTGAGTTAGCTTTGAGATAGTACTTCCTGCAAGTATACTGGTAGTGACCAACAAAATGCATAGAAAATGATTAGTAGACCATGCGAAGGAGCCAAAAATAGCAGAAATGTGAAACCATAAAGTGGTTGCAAAATTGACCCTGTTTCGAGTAAAAAGCCATAACCAAATAGATTGAAGGTGGTAAGGATGTAAAAGCACCACCCAGGTAAGCCATACATTTATCCAATCTTTAACCAAGCTTCCACAAAAATGCAATAAACACATGACATATAAATTAAAGGTGGTAAAAAAGTAAATAATTAAGATCTCCACCCAGGTAGTCCAACACACCAACATATCGAAAAGTAAAAATTAATTCCTTAAAAATATTGTGGTAATAATTTAATTATTGAGAAAACACCACCCAACAATTCCAATTACCAGCCACGCGTGACCCTGCACCAGGAGCAATAGCAATAATCAAATAAATTAAAGGTGGTAAGGATGTAAAACCACCACCCAGTAAGTCCTTATTGCTATCCCTTCAATGACCAAGATTCCACCAAATACCAGAAAAGAAAATCGCTACATATATTAGAGGTGGTAAGAAAGTAATTCATTAAGAAAAAAACACCCAGCAAGTCTCAAGTCCAAACTACCAGCCATTCTGTGACCATTTTCCAAGTAATAACGATAACCAAATATATAAAGGGTGGTAGCCACCAAGCAAGACTCAGCCTCCAACAAAAACAAAATAAAATTGGAAAAAAGCAATGAACAGTAGCAGACCCAAAAAATTAGCATCTAAAAAAAAAGGAGTCAAGAAGATCGCCTTGCAAGAGAGAGCAAAGATGCGGCATGGAGGAAGTGCCACAACAAACATCAGAGGAATTCATGGCCAAATGAGCTAACCAATTAGCCGAAGAATTACCCTCTCTGTATATGAAATAAAAATGAAAAATGAAATTGTAACTTTTGATATAATCACAAATTCTATTCATATTGGCAAGCAAATCCCATTGAGGCATAGAGGTATTGTAAAATTCATCAATAAGCGTTTGAGAATCAGTCTTAAAAATGATAATTTGTAAATTTAAGCCTAGCCCCAACCTGTATTGCTAAGAGTAATGCCCAACTTTTGGCCTCCAAAGGAGAGGCTGTACAAATCAGAGAGGCAAAATAGTATAAACACTATCCAAAATTATTCCATAATATCCCACCCGCACCTGCCGCATTGGAGATCCAACTACCATCCAAATTAAATTTAACCCAGTCCAAAGGTGGGGGTTGCCATCTGAAGATGGTCATCCTACCCACTTTAGACTGCATAATATCACCTGGTAAAGGAAGGAAATGGTAGGCCCATTTGAAATGAGCTAATATTTTAGAAATAGTAATATAAGGAGCAAATAAATTATTGTCGTACTTAGCCCCATTTCTAGCCACCCAAATGAACTAAAAAAACACACGAGGGTATGACCGCAAGTTTTTATCCACGGACAAAGTAATTTTCCAAGTATTCAGATAATCTTCAATAGTAGAAGAGAAAGGTCATTTTATGTTGAAATTGTTACCCAATATATTCCAAATCTGAGCAGCAAAAGGACAAAGGAAAAATATATGAGCAAACATTTTACAGTCCTCTTTACATAAATAACTTTAGGACACCATTTTTAAGCCTTTAAGCTTCAAAATATCATCCAAAGGCAAGAAATTAAGAAAAAATCTCCATAAGAAAAAAGAAACAGAAGGAGAAACAAGCTTGTTCCAGATTGCATGACTCCACCTCCAAGTGTTATGGGGATAAATATTCGTATATAGCATTTTAGTAGGGGATAAAACAACAGTAGATTTCCATAAAGGAGTAAGTATCCTTTATGGGAAGTTTAGCTATCTTAGTAGCCTCATGAGGACCAAAAAGATCTTTTAATTTATTAACATCCCAATTGCCTTGAAGCCAAAGATCCGAGAGAATTAAATTATTCGGGGTTCCAAAAGGCGACAAAAGATTGTCACCCAACCTCCATTGATATTGCCAAATCGAGATATTGCCCTTACCAACATCCCAAAAAATAAAATTACTAGCTAAAGTTCCGGCTTTAAGCATCGATTTCCAAATTTTAGAGTCACCTGCCTTCCATTGAACAACTGTGGGATGATGGTAAGAGCTATATATTTGAAAGAGGAAATTAGCCCATAAAGAATCATTGGCGCGAAATTTAATCCAAAGTTTGCAAATATTAATGTTAGACATTTGATTAAGACTTTTAAAACCTAACCCACCAGCAGAGATAGGCATGAAAACTTTATGAAAAGAAGTCCAATGCTTATTAGAAAAACCACCCGACCAAAGAAAACAATTAAAAAGTCTCTCAAGAGAGAGTTGAGTGCTCTTCTTGAGATTAAGAATTTGCAAGGAGTACAGAGGAATACTAAATAAAACACTTTTAAGCAAGGTGAGGCGACCACCATTAGAAAGAAAATAATTCCTCCAATCATTAATTTTATTCTTTATCCTTTCAACAACATCATCAAATTGGTTTTGCTTCCTATGCTCCCTCAAAAGGTTGACCGCAAGATACTTTAGAGGAAGAGAGGCAGAATGAAAGCCAATAAAAGAAATAGTCTAAGAAGCAATAGAGCTCTTAACATTCTTACCAAATAAAAAATGACTTTTTCTTTTGTTAAACTACAACCTAGAAGCTTGTTGAAATTCCTCAAGAACATGCATTAACAATTTGATGGTAGATTTACTAGCATTCGAGAAGAGAATAACATCATCCGCATAAGAGAGATGACTAAGAAGAACCGAGGATTTATGACCGAAGTGAGTGTAAGGCTTTTTAAGTTGAATATTATTGAAAAGGCGAGAGAAGTAATCAAAAGCTATGATGAAAATCGTAGGCGATAAGGGGTCCCCTTGCTTAATACCTCTCATGGCAGAAAAAAAACCGTAAGAATTGCCATTCACCATCACACTATAAAGATTGTTCTGAAGCCACCGTTGAATTAAGGAGATGAAACTTTGCTGGAAACCATGAGCATACAAAATTCTAATGATAAAATCCCAACTAATAGTGTCAAAGGACTTTTTAATTTTAAGCTTTAAAATCATATTACTACCCCGACACTTTTTGTCAAGATCTTCAATAAGCTCTTGAGCCAGTAAAATGTTATCAGTGATTTCCCGGCCTTGAATAAAAGCAGACTGATGAGGTGAGATGATTTTAGGTAACATAAGCTGCAGTCTAGAGAGCATCAATTAGCTCAAAACATTAGAAATGACGGAGGTGAGTGAAATAGGGTGAAATTTCTCCCAACTGGACTTATCATTACCCTTAGGAATGAGCACAATCATGGAGGAAGTAAAACACTTCCCGGGATCCTCCCCTTGAAAGAAACTTTGAACAATAAGGGTGACATCCTTTTTGATAATATCCCAACAAGAAACATAAAAGGAAGAAGTAAACCCATCCGGACCCGGCGCTTTGTTGGCATTAATGTCCCCCAAAGTTGATAATATTTCCTGATTAGTGGGGTTCTCACAAAGAGAAAATGAGGAAACATACTCCCGTTCATCATCAAAAAGAGTGGTATTAAATGGCATAACCTGAGAACTATTCATAAAGATATCAGTGAAATAATCCACAGCACTTTGATCAATATCCTTATCATGAGTATAGAAAGACCCAGAAGGGGAACAAATTTTTAGGATAGTATTAATATTCTTCCTATGCTTAATGGTGGCATGAAAATAATTAGTATTGTGATCCGCAAAGGAGAAGTAGATATCATTATCTTTCTACTGAAGAAAACTTTCCACCAAAGAAATAACTTCCAAAAGCTTAGAGTGGGCAGTGGCTAAATTTTCAACGTGTTGAGGAGAAAAAATAACTTGCTCTTCGAGCTTATCAACATGAGCTTGAGCCTCCTTAAGCTTCCTATGAACATTGCCAAAAACATTTAAATTCCACTTACGTAAATTCGCAGTGACCTTTTTGTGAAGGTTCCACAAAATGAACCAAGGGTTACCAACATAATCAACTTTCCACTCCTGTTGAATAAGATGCAAAAAAGTCTCATGAGAGGTCCAGATGTTAAGAAATTTAAAATGATAGGTGGAAGGCTTAAAAGTGAAGGCAAGCGATAATAAAATGGGATTATGATCAGAGGAAGCATGCCTTAAATGGCTAACTTTAGAAACATGAAAATGATTAAGGAAATGTTGATTGCCAAAGAAACGATCAAGCCTCTAGGCAAGGGATCCCCCCCTCCAAGTAAAGGGAGGACTTGTAAAACCCAGATCAAATAACCCAACATCATTAATCTTATCACATAAATGATTTATAAGTGTAAAGTTGTATCTCCCCCCTCCTCATCTTTCAGAGGGCTTCATAATCATATTAAAATCTCCCCCACCAACCAGTTATCAGTGATAGTGTCCTCCACCATAGCAAGTTTCTGCCACAAAAAAAATATTTATCCTGAAGAAGAAAGCTTGCATAGACAAAAGTGACCCAGAAGAAAAGATATCATGCTTAAACTAGAGCAAAACAAATTGTTCATCGTCCTAAAAAATAGTGAGTTAAATATAATGCTTCCAAAAAATCCAAATTTTGTTGTTCTTATTAGAGAAGAAACTATAGCTTTTAAAACATCTACGAATACAATCTTTATTTGCGGAGATAAGAGGCTCAAGAACAACAAAAATAGAGCTCTTATTAACCCTACAAAAGTGCTTAAGTCTATTAAGGGAGGAAGGGTCTGCCACTCCCCTAATATTCCAACACATTATGTTAAACATTATATCTCGCACACCCCCTTTTAGAATGTCTAGAAGACGTACCGACCTGCTCACCATCAGAGTGAGACCATCCATCAAAAATGATATTAGCCTTATTAATATGTATAAGCTTGTTGTTTCATTTATTTTTTTTTCCTACTAGCCTTTTGAACCATTCATTCCTCATCTAACTCATTCTTAGCAGCGGAAAGATCATCAGGAGATAAATTATTATTTTTTGTAATAAGAGCAGAGCTAGTTTCCAATTGATCATAGCCCTCTTTTCCAGGAGAAGAAGAAGAAGGTAAGCTATGAGGAGTAGTATCGGTAGGAGGGTCTAAAGGCAGACCAACCAAAGAAAGATTTTTAGGTGGCCCCTCTTCTGCCTGAACGGTAATAGTATTCGTTTCAACCATTTTTTAAAAACTATCCAGATTTTCAATAGGAGGACTAGAATTGTTTCCTTCCTTATTCTCGATAGTTTCCACATTAACAACCTCAAAATTTGAGTTGTCCGAAACCTCAATGCTAACAATAATCAAATCCACATTTTGAAGCATAACGGAAGTGGGATTAACCACATTCTCAAAAGTTTCAATAGGAAAAGTAGGGTGGTTATCAACTTCACTATGAACATCATTAATGCGAGGCAAGGCCACATTTAGAGTAACAGAAGGTTGCTCGAGGGGATGTTGATAGTCCCTTATACCTTCATTCGGCTCTGTTGCTTCAATAGGTTCAACGGGATGCCCAACTTTGGTGAAATGCGTAGACAAATTCTTTTTAAGTGGAGATGTAATCTATAACAATGCATAGGAAAATGACCAAACATTTGACAGTGTGAACAATAAGGAGAATGTATATATATATATATATATATATATATATATAGTTTGTT